>NW_026646995.1:0-115000 GCF_950005125.1 Chionomys nivalis | reverse complement strand
AAATATCTATTACATGCTTAAATTTATTACTCACTCATTGAGAATTATCTAAACCCTTAAAAAAACTTCATCTGGTGCAGGATAAGTTACAAACATTTCAATTAAATTATATCCTTAATCAGAAATAAATGTTCCAGCCAGAATAGTTTCTACATTACTTATCTTTTTTTTTAGCTTTATTTAAATTTATTTCATGTGCATTGGTTAACGATGTCAGATTCTCTTGAACTGGAGTTACAGACAGCTGCGAGCTGCCATGTGGGTGCTGGGAATTGAACCTGGGTGTAGCATGAGGGGTCCGGTTGGTTGGGGTTAATGTCGTGCCCGGTACCCCACAGAAACAGCTGACCTGAGCTAGTGAGAGCTCACTGACACTGGACAGACAGCGGGGGAACCTGCAGAAGACCAAATTAGGCCCACTGAATATGGGCTTGGACAGTCTGTGGGGCCACAGGCTATAGGACCAGGTTTTATCCCTAGTACTTGAACTGGCATCTAGGAGCACATTCTTTTTGGAGCGATAACGTTGCTAAGGGGAGGGCCTTGTTCCTGCCTCAAGGTGAAGTGTCAGACTTTGTTGACTCCCCACGGTATGCCTTACCCTTTATGAAGAGTGGATGGGGGAGTGGGATGGGGAAGGTGAGGAAAGCAGGAGGAGAGGAAGGGGTGGGAACGGGGATAGTTATGTAAAAGGAGGAGACTGTATGTTTTAAAAAATCTTAATTAAAAAAATAAAGATAAAAATGAAACATTCTTCTGATGTCTATTTTAATAAGTAAAAATCTTGGAGAATGGAGCAATCTGATTTCCTAATTGGCAGCTGCTATACACTCCCTTGCTCTAAGTGCCTTCAGCAAAGGGGATGTCAGTCAAGCAGACAACCAAATCAGCCTTACACCACTGGAAATTTGGAACATTCTGGGACTGCCTTAGGGAAGCTGCACAATGATCACAACTGCTTGCTCTAATCTCCAGAAAGGAAAACATGAGTCCACACACATACACAAACACAAACAAACAGGACATAGGACATTGTTCTTAACAATCCTAAATGGAAATGATCAAAATATGCACCACCTTCATGAACAAATAAAATATGATACAAGTACATTCATACAATGGAGTTTTATTCAGCAATAAAAAGAAATAATGTCAGATACATAGCCATATGGATAAACCTTGAAAACATTTCTGTAAGTAGCAAAAAAATAATTCCTGTATAAATCTATTTACACAAAGTGTCCAGATGTCCAAAGCAGCAAATGGGAAGCTGAATATGGTGGTGCACAACTGTAATTCCAGCATTTAGGAGGTGGGGCAAAAAGATCTAGAGCTCAAAGTTATTCAAGAACGGCCTTGAAAAAAACAAACAAAACAGGAAAGGAAGAATGGCATGGAAGAGAGGCAAATAATGAACAGTGATTCTCAAAGAATATGTGTTTGTTTGGGGAAGGTAAAATAGTCCTAAATTAGACTGTGGAGATTGCTGCACAACTCTACCAATATACTACAAGCCACTCAGTTACACATTTATTTGTTTGTTTCTTTGTTTGTTTATTTATTTATTTCTGGTTTTTCAAGACACAGTTTTTCTGTGAAACAGTCCTGGCTATAAAAGAATCCACAGGGAACTAACTGCCTGTATCTGCCTCCTGATTGCTGGCATTAAAGGTGTGCATCACCACCACCTATGCAGTTACACATTTTAAACAATATGTAGATCATATGCTATCATATGAATTATATCTCAGCAAAGCTACTTCTTAAAGATAGGGTTTCATATACTCCAGGCTAGTCTGGAACTTGCTATGTAGCCAAAGATGACTCTCTTATCTCCCTGTCTTCCTGCTGTCACCAACCAAGTGCTGGGATACATGCATGAACACTTGGCTATAAAGCTATTTTTTAAATGGCAATGTATTTTATTATTCAAGGTAAACATTTTAAAAACAAAATTTTAAGTACAATTGGAGTGAATGCCAATTTCTCTGACCCACCAAGCAAAATACGGAAATGATTATTAGTTAAATAATGTGATAAATAAGTGTAGAAATACAGACATGGGAGTTGAAAAATGAAAAACAGAGCTACAGTTCACAACTTACTTGGAATAAGAATGTTAGTACTTGAGATGTGAGGGTAAATCGGCAGAGACATCATAACCCCATTGATCACCAGATTGACAGGCTGATATGGCTAGCTAGGAAGGTTTTCCCTTCCCTCCTCACTGTTCTAAGTGTGACCTTCTCAAGCTGCACTGAAGAGGATGGCCCTCTATGATAATTGACTTTCTTCAGCCAAGGGTTGAAGTATAGCTGTATTTTTATGCCACAGTCTCAAAAGAAGCTCTCAGCCAGCAATAATTGGTACAGGCTTTAATCCCATCTGGAGAAGCAAAGGCAGGCAGATTTCTGTAAGTTCAAGGACAGCATGATCCATGTGGCCACGCAGGGGAGGAGAAATGGCTCAGAAGATAAGAGCACTGACTGCTCTTCTAGAGGACATGGGTTCAATCCCAGCATCCACATGGTGGTTCACAACCATCTCTAGTGAGATCTCATGCCACCTTCTAGCATGCAAAAATACATGCAGGCAGAATTCTATATACATAATTGATGGAGGAAGGTGATTGGTTAAAAAAAAAACTGCTGGGCGCTCATAGGTTAGTATAGGTGGGTGATGTAAACAGAACAGAATGCTGGGAGGAAGAGGATGTGAGCTCATACAACTTAGCTCTGTTCTCTGGGACAGATGAGATGAAGATCCGACCCAGGATGGAAGTAGGCTAAAATCTTCGCAGTAAGTGCACCTTGGGCTGCTATACACATTATTAGAAATGGTCTAGTCCAGGTGTGAGTTAGCCAAGAAGAGGCTAGATATAATAGGCCAAGCAGTGTTTAAAAGAATACAGTTTGTGTGTTGTTATTTCGGGGAATAAGCTAGCCAGGCGACCAGGAACTGGGGCGGCAGGAACACAGCCCGCAGTCCCAACACTGAATGGCGCCCAACGTGGGGCTCGAACCCAGGACCCTGAGATTAAGAGTCTCATGCTCTACTAACTGAGCTAGTCGGGATGATGAAACCCTGCGGATTGCTATTTCGACCCCAACATGGTGTGATAGACCACGCCCTCCTGAAGGGTTGCTGTGAACACCCTCAAAAAATTGCTTCGCTCAACTGCCAACTGAGATGAAACTAGCAGACAGGTTATCCCATAAAAGACCTGAATGACAGCAGCCCCATTCAGCAGGAAGCAATTTGGAGAGAAATAACTGCGTCCATATTCCCAAATATTGTTTATAAATGTTCTTTTACATTTAAAGGGGGATACAATATAGGTATGAATAATTTGCATTGATATAGATTTTGCTTCAGTGATTTAAATTTAAGGTCAATTTGTTATATGTATATGTATTTCTGATATTGATTAAGATATTGTGATTGTGTAGCTCATGTAAAAATATTATGTGTATAAGCTGTTAATGAATAGTTATCTATAATAGTAAAGTTTGTAGTCATGTTAGATTTTCTAGATGTACATAGATATATTTTAGATAGACATTCATCATATATTTCAAAGACTACAGAATATGCTATTTAATGTTTAAATAACTTAGGACTTTTAATGACAATGAGACACTCTGCTCCTGGCAGCACCAATCTACTTCAAGAAGAAAATGGGCATCGAAGAGGATCCTTATGGAGTTTGATAGCCATTTGGGCAAGAAACTGCTCTTGCCTGGACTGTTGCATAAACTGGACACAAATAACCCACAAAGAGATTCCTGCTGAACTTGCCTAAAGGTGAGATGAGCTCAGGGTTCCTGATTCATGAAAGAGTCTGCGAGACATCTTGTAGGACATATCAGATAGTGACTGAACTGCCTTTGAAATTTCCTGCTTCATGGAAATGTCTGCTGGAAGCTAAGGGCCTGTAGGCCAAGGATGGATGCCCCAATGGTACAGAGAATCTTTGGGTGACTGTCAAGGCAGCGAGATGTCTCTGTCATTTCATGAGTTTGAAAGCCGCTTATTTCTTGTTTGCTTAGGTAATATTGTATCTTTCTGGAGTCTTTGATGGAGTTGAAGAATAGTTAGTTATAGTTATAGTTTTCCTTAGTTATGATAAAGATAAAATAGATGTAAATATTGTAATTCTTACTTGATAACTGTTTTGTTATATGTAATTTTGCTATGTTAAAGTTAAAGCCTTCCTTTTTTTTGTTTAAACAGAAAAAGGGGAAATGATGGAGTAAGGTCATTGGTTAAAAACAAAGAAACTGCTTGGCCCTCATAGGTTAGAACATAGGTGGGTGGAGTAAACAGAACAGAATGCTGGTAGGAAGAGGAAGTGAGCTCATACACCTTAGCTCTGCTCTCTGGGGCAGATGCGATTAAGCTCCAACCCAGGATGGACGTAGGCCAGAATCTTGCCGTTAAGCGCACCTTGGGGTGCCACACACATTATTAGAAATGGGCTAGTCCAGGTGCGAGAGTTAGCCGAGAAGAGGCTAGATATAATGGGCCAAGCAGTGTTTAAAAGAATACAGTTTGTGTGTTGTTATTTCGGGGCATAAGCTAGCCAGGCGACCAGGAGCTGGGGTGGCAGGAAAACAGCCCACAGCTCCTACTACACATAATAAATAAATAAATATTTAAAAGAGTACTGGCTGCTCTTTCAGAGAACCCAGGTTCAATTCCCAGCACCCAAGCCTTTCCAGTTCCAGGGCTTATGACACTCTCACACAAACATACATGCAGACAAAACACCAATGAAAATGAAATAAATTGTAAAAAATTTAATCCAAACCCACTAACAATATAGTCAGGAAAAACAACTAAAACATATAGGGTCATGTGATAGTTCCTGAACTTCCTTTTATGTTGCTACTTAACAATGTTCCCATAAAGTAAAAGGCTTCGTAATTCATGCACAAGCACAGAACCAGAAGAAAAAGAGTTCAGTAATAATAATGAGAAAATGGGGAGAATGCATAACATGTTTAAATTATAACATATACATTACTAAAGCCAAGAGGCCAGAAAATTAACCACCAAAATCCAGTTGCTACAAATACATTACTAGTGCTAGACACGTGGCTCAATTAATGGGATGTTCACCTAATAGGCAGCAAGCCGTAGGGTCAATCCCGAGCATGGCATAAGACTAAGCACAGTGGTCCTAGACGGTAATCCCAGCACTTAGGAAGTGTGGGTTTGATGAGGATGAGAAGTTCAAGGGTTTTCTCAACTAGCCGGCAAGTATGATCACAGCCTGGGATACAGGAAACTACATCTCCCATGTAAAAAATTAAAGTGCTTTACACCGAGGATTAACATATTAATCACAGTAAACTAAATTTATGGTACTACCTAAGTTATTTATTGTATAAAACAACAGCAACTGAAAACCACAAGCAACTCAAGACAACACGGATGCTGCTCTGATAAGGAATCCTGCCTAAACTTTGGTCCTAAATACTCAATTCAGCAGCCAGATTTCCTAACAGACGAGAACAGAACATTTCCAGTCACTGAAAGCCAAATAGTAATAGCCACGCATTTAGGAGAGGATTAGTGAGGGGCCCTGGGCTTTTATAAAGGACTATGAAATGAAAATCACTGGCCTTCCACAACACAAGAAAACAGGGAATGAGAGGAGCATGATTATGATACAAAGAGGACAGGGGAGCAATTGTGTGAAAGAACTCGCAGAAAAAAGGGCGGGATGGAGAGCTAAAAGGCCACTGGGGATTCAACTCAGTGGTAAAGCATTGTTGCTTTATCTAGTTCAAACTTTAGCACCGGAAAAGAAAAAAAAAAGGAAAAGGAGATCGAGGTACAGATGACTAAGGACAGTTATTTCCAGGAGATAGGACACTGAGAAAACTTGCTTGAAACTAACAATGGAGCCTGGAGAAGAAAGCTATTCAAGTAAAGCTAAAAGCAAAGGTCCCGGGCCTTAGGTCACTCTTTCCTGGGACAAGTCTCCCCATGAAATGATTAGTGATGCCTTCTGGAGGGAGGAACGTGGACCCAATGCTGTTCAAGGACTAGTAAAGCGATTTTCCATTCAGACTGAATGGAGACCAGAAAGCGCCACAGGAAAGGACCAGGAGGAACTGGTTCTAGGACACCAGGAAACTGCGGGGATTCAAAATTGGTCTTGGTGGACAATTTTCAACAGGAAGTATAGCATATGGTAATCCCCAACTAAGGCAGAACCAAAGTAGTGAAGAATCTGTGGGCTGGGCACAGTTCAACGAAAAAGAGCTTGCCTGGCACACTGGGTTCCATTCCCAGCGCCACAAAAAAAAGGAGGAGGAGGAGGACAAGGACAAGGAGGACTAGGAAGATTAGGAGGAGGACAAGGACTAGAACCAGGGAGGCAGAGTCTGGGATGGGAACTAGAAACCCGGTTTCCTTCCCCCGTGACCTTGGACAATTCACTTCACTTCCCCAAGCCCTCTGCTACTGGACAACAGTAACTGTTTCCCAGCGGTAGGACTGCTCAATGGCTTCCATAGTGGTATTAGCACAGCAATTTGCACAATGCCTTGCGCTCTGTGTAACAAGTGCAATGTCATTAACCGGGTCCATTCTGATGGGTCCACAGGCAATGCTGGTGGAAGCTCTCAGAGAAGGAGGCAGGGCAGGGAGAAGGAGCAGGTCCAGGAGCTGGCAAGGTCCCGGGGCTGCAGTTGGGTGAGGTCGTCCTCACGAACCGAGCTCTCAGGTGAAAGAAGGTGGGAGAACTCTCCCCCAAGGAATGACATCACCAGGATGCTCTCATCCCTGCATGCAGAGATGGTGCCCGCTGCTGACTGAAGAGCTACTGCCCGAAAGTAGCTGCGGCCCAACAGAGCCAAGCCTCACACTCTCTCCAGACAGGCTCCCAGCAGAGCCTTGTCCAGGATGCGGGACACCTGGGGCTCTCCCCTCTGCCAGCCACTGCACTCTGCCCGCTACCGCTGGCCCTGGCCCCGCCCCGGTACCTGAGCGTGGGCCAGATACAGGCTATGTCTGTGCTCTAGATCACTCTCAGGATCTGCTGGTGCTCCCCGGCGGTCTCCAGGCTCTCCTCCGCCATCTTTGCCTGTTCCATTGCACGGCAAGGCCGCATGGCCCTCGCTCACCAGGGACCCCCAGCTCCCTGAGCCTAGGTTCCAAGGCTGCTGGCCCACCACCCTGCAGAGCGACCCCGCCCACGGAGGACGTGCCCCCAGTCGTCACTCTGAGTTCGAGAATCCTGCACTGCTGCATGGGATTGGTAGTTTGCTCAGTGACGCCAAGCTGGGTTATATCCTTTCAATCGTTGGATCTGTGCCAATTGCTGCGACTTTGATATAGACAGAGCACTTTACGACACCTGTATACAGTGACATTAAATCAGACAGTGATATTAACTCTTCACAGTTTTTTAATGTGTATGGGTATTTTGCCCTACAAGTTTGCTTGGTACCCAAGGAAGCTAGAAAATGGTGTCAGATCACCTGGAATTGGAGCTACAAATGATTGTGAGGTGCTCTGTGGTGCAGGGAATGGAACTCCAATCATCTGGAAGGGTTATAAATGCTCTTATCAACTGATGCTTCTCCACAGCCCCTAAATATGAGGCCCAAGTTGCCCTGGAACTCAAGATCCTCCTGCCTCCACCTCTTTTTATTCCTTTGAAATTATAATATAATTACAAGTTTTCTCCCTTCCCTTCCCTCCCTTCAAAGCCTCCCATATACCCCTCCCCCGTCTCCTTCAAAAAATGATCTCTCTTTTCACTGCTATCACATGCATATATATATATTCCTAAATATAACGTGTTCAGTTTGCAAAATGTAACATGTATTATGTTTGAGGGGATGACAGTTTCTGCCTCAACCTATTTTTTTATCTATTTATTTTACATCCTGACCTTCTCCCCATAGTCCTCTCTCTCATTCCACCCCTCATTCCACCCCTGAATCCCCTCCTCTTCAGTCTCCATCCAGGAAAGAGCAGGTCTCCTAGCATTATCAATAAATCATGACATATCAAGTTGCAGTACGACTGAGCACCTCCCCTGTATTAAGGGTGGGCAGGGCGACCCAGTATGAGAAGTTGGATCCCAGAAGCTAGTATAAGAGTCAGAGACAGACCCTGTTCCCGCTATTAGGAGTCCCACAACTGTAGAATATGCAGAGTGTCAATGTAGGTCCCATGCAGGCTCCCTGGTTGTCGGTTCAGTCTCTGCGAACCCTTATGAACCCAAATTAGTTGACTGGGTGAGCATTCCCATGGTGTCCTTGATCACGCTGGCTCCTACACATCTTTCTCCTCCTCCTCCTCCTCCTCCTCTGCAGGATTCCCAGACTCCATCTAATGTTTGGCTGTGGGTCTCTGCATCTGCCTCCATAAGTTGTTGATAACACCTCTCTGATGACAATTGGGTCAAGCACTAATCTGGTTACTGGAGACAGCCAGTTCAGGCTACTTATCCACTGTTGCTAGGAGTCTACGATGGGATCCTCCACATAGACTCCTGGAAGAGTCATCAGCGCCAACCCCAAAATGCCACCCCTAGCCAACCCCCTCAACACTCTCCCTCCTCATACCTCCCCCAACCTGATTGCTCAAGTTCCCATCTTCACCTGCTCTCAGTGCACTCAAGAAATCTCTTCTGTTTCCCCTTCCCATGGAGATTCATGTGCCCCCGTAGCCCCTCCACCCGCCATGAGCTCTCTTGTTAACTCATCTCTATGGGTCTGTGGGTTCTAGTATAGTTAGCCTTTATTTTACAGCTAATATTCACTATGTGTGAGTACATGCCATGTGTGTCTTTATCAGCCTGGGTTACCTCACTCCCGATGATTTTTTTTCTAGTTCCATCTACTTGCTTTCAAATTTCCTTGTATCCTTGTTTTTAACAGCTGAGTAATAATCCCAGTGTCTAAATGAACCACTTTTTCTTCATCCTTTCCTCAGTAGAGGGACATGAAGATTGTTTCCAGGTTTTCAATATTACAGATAAAACTGCCATGAACATAATTAAACAAGTGTCCTTGTGGTATGATTGAGCATCCTCTGGGTATATGCCCGAGAGCAGTACAGCTGAGGCTTGTGGTAGGTTGATCCCCAGTTTTCTGAGGAATCACCACACTGACTTCCAAAGTGGCTGGAAAAGTTTTCACTCCCACCAGCAATGGAGGAGTGTTCCCCTTGTTCCAAGTACTCTTCAGCTTGCCCCTTGTGTTTTTATTCTCAGCCATTCTGACAGGTATAAGATTGAATCTCAGAGTCAGTTTGATTTGTGTTTCTCTGATGACTAAGAATGTTAAATATCTCAAGTGTTTTTCAGTCATTTGAGATTCTTCTGTTGAGAATTTTCTGCTTATATCTGCACCCCATTTTTTTACTTGGACTATTTGGTTGGTTGATACCTAGTTTCTTGAGTTCTCTATATATTTTGGACATCAGGCCTCTGTCGGATGTTGGTTTGGTAAAGATCTTGTCCCATTCTATACACTGCCATTTTGACATATTGATGGTGTCCTTTGCCTTACAGAAACTTCAGTTTCATGAGGACCCATTTATTAATTGTGTGTTGTATATTGTGCTGTTGTTATTCTGTTCTGGGAGTTGCCGCATGTACCATGCAATAGAAATTATTTCCCAATTTTCTATCAGGTTCAGTATACTTATTTCATATTGAGGTCTTTGATCACTTGGACTTGAGTTTTGTGCAGAGTGATAAATATGGATCTCTTTGCATTCTTCTACATGCTGACATCCAGTTCAAGATGCTTTATTTTTCCAAAGTATAATTTTTGCTTCTTTGTTGGAAATCAGATGTCCATAGGTATATGACCTTTTTTTATTGAAAAAAAAATTTCCGCCTCCTCCCCGCCTCCCATTTTCCTCCTCCTCCTTCCACTCCTCTCTCTCTCCCCCCACCCCTCGTCTCCTCCCTCTCCTGTCCCAGGAGCAGTCAGGGTTCGCTGCCCTGTGGAAAGTCCAAGGTCCTCCCCCCTCCATCCAGATCTAGGAAGTTGAACATCCAAACTCTCTAGGCTCCCACAAAGCCAGAACATGAAGTAGGATCAAAACCCCATGCCATTGTCCTTGGGCTCTCGTCAGCTCTCATTGTCTGCCATTTTCAGAGAGTCCGGTTTTATCCCATGCTTTTTCAGTCACAATCCAGCTGGCCTTGGTGAGCTCCCAATAAATCGGCCCAACTGTCTCAGTGGGTGGGTGCACCCCTCGTGGTCCTGACTTCGTTGTACATGTTCTCCCACCTTCTGTTCCTCATTAGGACCTTGGGAACTCAGTCCGGTGCTCCAGTCTGGGTCTCTGTCTCTATCTCCATCCAACGCTAGATGAATATTCTATGGTGATATGCAAGATATTCATCAGTATGGCTATAAGATAGGTTTATTTCAGGTTCCCTATCCTCAGGTGCCCAAGGAACTAACTGGGGACATTGCCCTGGTCATCTGGTAGCCACCCCAAGTTCAAGTCTCTTGCCATCCCTGAGGTGGTTCCCTTAACTATGATATGAGTTTCCCTACTCCCCTATCCAAACTTCCGATATCCCCAATCATCCCGTTTCCCCAAGTTCCCCTCATCCTCTCCTTCACACTTTTCTCTCCCCATCTCCCCTTAACCCCATACCACACTACCCCCAAGATTACAATTTTTTGCCTGGCAATCTTGTCTATTTCCCATAGCCAGGAGGATAACTATATGTTTTTCTTTGGGTTTGCCCTCTTGTTTAGCTTCTTTAGGACCACAAATTATAGACTCAGTGGCCCCCTATCCATGGTTAGAAACCAATTATGAGTGAGTACATGCCATGATCTTCGTTTTGGGTCTGGGTTACCTCACTCAGGATAGTATTTTCTATTTCCATCCATTTGCATGCCAAATTCGAGAAGTCATTGTTTTTTACTGCAGAGTAGTACTCTAATGTTTATATATACCACACTTTCTCATCCATTCTTCCATTGAAGGACATCTATGATGCTTCCAGGTTCTGGCTATTACCAATAATGCTGCTATGAACATAGTTGAACAAATGCTTTTGTCATATGATAAGGGATTTCTTGGGTATATTCCCAAGAGTTGTTTTGCTGGGTCCCGGGGTAGGTTGATCCCAATTTTTCTGAGAAACCGCCACACTGATTTCCAAAGTGGTTGCACAAGTTTGCAGTCCCACCAGGAATGGAAGAGGGTACCCCTTTCTCCACAACCTCTCCAGCAAAGGCTATCCTTGGTGTTTTTGATTTTAGCCATTCTGACAGGTGTAAGATGGTATCTAAAAATTGTTTTGATTTGCATTTCTCTGATCGCTAAGGAGGTTGAGCATAACCTTAAGTATCTTTTGCCCATTTGAAATTCTTCTTTTGAGAATTCTCTGTTCAGTTCAGTGCCCCAATTTTTAATTGGGTTAATTATCATTTTAACATCTAGTTTCTTGAGTTCTTTATATATTTTGGAGATCAGACCTTTGTCTGTTGCAGGGTTGGTGAAGATCTTCTCCCAGTCAGTAGGGTGTCTTTTTGTCTTCGTGACAGTGTCCTTTGTTTACAGAAGCTTCTCAGTTTCAGGAGGTCCCATTTATTCAATGTTGCCCTTAATGTCTGTTCTGCTGGGCTTATACATAGGAAGCGATCTCCTGTGCCCATATGTTGTAGGGTACTTCCCATTTTATCTTCTATAAGGTAGAGTGTGTTCAGATTGATATTGATGTCTTTGATCCATTTGGACTTGAGTTTTGTGTATGGTGATAGATATGGGTCTATTTTCATTCTTCTACAGTTTGACATCCAGTTGAGCCAGCACCATTTGTTTAAGATGCTTTCTTTCTTTCATTGTACAGTTTTAGCTCCTTTATCGAAAATGAGGTGTCCATAGGTTTGTGCGTTAAAATCCGGGTCTTCTATACGATTCCATTGGTCGACTTCTTTATTTTTATGACAGTACCATGCTGTTTTCCTTACTGTAGCTCTGTAATTGAGTTTGAAGTCAGGGATGGTAATGCCTCCAGAAGTTCATTTATTGTATAAGATTGTTTTGGCTATCCTGGGTTTTTTGTTTCTCCATATAAAGTTGATTATTGTCCTCTCAAGGTCTGTGAAGAATTTTGATGGGACCTTGATGGGGATTGCATTGAATCTATAGATTGCCCTTGGTAGAATTGCCATTTTTACTATGTTGATCCTCCCAATCCAAGAGCAAGGGAAATCCTTCCATATTCTGGTATCGTCTTCAATTTCTTTCTTCAAAGACTTAAAGTTCTTGTCTAATAGATCTTTCACTTCCTTGGTTAGAGTTACCCCAAGATATTTTATGCTGTTTGTGGCTATCGTGAAAGGTGGAGATTCTCTGATTTCCCTCTCTGCTTCCATATCCTTTGTGTATAAGAGCGTGACTGATATTTTGGAGTTGATCTTGTATCCTGCCACATTACTAAAGGTATTTATAAGCTGTATAAGGTCTTTGGTGGAGTTTTTGTGGTCGCTTAACTACACTAGTATATCATCTGCAAATAACGCATATTTAACTTCTTCCTTTCCAATTCAAAATCCCTTTATCCCCTTACTTTGTCTTATTGCTATTGCTAAGACTTCAAGAACTATATTAAAGAGGTATGGGGAGAGTGGACAGCCTTGGGGTGTTCCTGATTTTAGTGGGATGGCTTTAAGTTGCTCTCTGTTTAATTTGATGTTAGCTGTCGGCTTGCTGTAAATAGCTTTAATTATATTTAGGTATGACCCTTGTATCCCTAGTCTCTCCAAGACTTTTATCATAAAGGAGGTTGAATTTTGTCAAATGCTTTTTCTGCATCTAATGAAACTATCATAGGTTTTTTTCTTTCAGTTTATTTATATGATGGATTACATTGATAGATTTGCATATGTTAAACCAGCCCTGCAATGGATAATTTTTCTAATGTGTTCTTGGATTCGGTTTGCCAGTATTTTGTTGAGGATTTTTGCGTCAATGTTCATGAGTGAGATTGGCCTGTAATTCTCTTTCTTGGTTGAATATTTGTGTGGTTTTGGTATCAGAGTTACTGTAGCTTCATAGAAGGAAATTGGCAATGACTCTTCTGTTACTATATTGTGAAATACATTTAGGAGTATAGGTATTGGGTCTTCTTGGAAGTTCTGCTAGAATTCCACATTGAAACCATCTGGTCCTGGACTTTTTTTAATCTAAAAAAGTGTCCATTTCTTTAATATTTTCCAATTTGTGGAATACAGGCTTTTGTAGTAAGATCTAATGATTCTCTGAATTTCCTCTGTGTCTGTGGTTATGTCCCCCTTTTCATTTCTGATTTTATTAATTTCCAAATTCTCTCTCTGCCATTTGATTAGTTTGGATAGGGGTTTATTAATCTTGTTGATTTTCTCCAAGAACAAGCTTTTTGTTTCATCGATTCTCTCAATTGTTCTGTGTCTCTATTTTGTTGATTTCAGCACTTAGTTTGATTATTGCCAGTCTTCTACTACTTCTAGGTGAGTCTGCTTCTTTTTTTCTAGAACTTTCTGGTGGGCTGTTAAGTCTCCAATGTGTGCTTTCTCTGTTTTTTTTTTTTTTATGTGGGCACTTAATGCTATGAACTTTCCTCTCAGGACTGCTTTCATAGTGTCCAATAGGTTTGAGTATGTTGTTTCTTTATTTTCATTGAATTCAAGGAAGACTTTAATTTCTTTCTTTATTTCTTCTTTAATCCAGGTATGTTTCAGTAGTGGACTGTTCTGTTTCCATGAGTTTGTAGGCTTTCTGGGGGTAGCATTGTTGTTGAATTCTAGCTTTAATCCATGGTGATCTGATAAGATACAGGTGGTTACAGATTTTTTTGTAACTGTGGATGTTTGCTTTGTTACCGAGTATGTTGTCAATTTTCGAGAAGGTTCCATGAGCTGAAGAGAAGAAGGTATATTGTTTCCTATTTGCGTGGAATATTCTATAGATGTTTGTTACATCCATTTGATACATTACCTCCATTAATTCTCTTATTTCTCTGTTAGGGTTCTGTCTAATTGACCTGTCCATTGGTGAGAGAGGAGTGTTGAAGTCTCCTAATATTAATGTGTGCTTCCTTTTTTCTCTGCAGTTTCTGTATGAAGAGCAATGAGCAACCAATATGCAAACAATAGGGGGGGGTAACATAAATACTAATCTTAAAGATTATTGACAGAAAGTAAGGACAATGAAACATCCAGAAGTTTCTGGAAGAATTTGGAGTCAAAATATTGATCACAAATGAAGAGAATTGGGTAGAAGTATCCCATGTCCAGATATCTCACCTGCAGTAGGGGTGTTCCTATGATGGTATTCAAATTATGTACAGCAGAAACTAAGAGACCATGGATGCAAGCCCAGACTACTATACCCAGCCGAGCTTTCATTCACCATAAATGGAGAAAACAAAATTTTCTAGGATAAAAACAAATTTAAACAATACGTAGCCCACATCCAGCCTTACAGAAAGTAATAGAAGGAAATTCACAAACGAAGGAGCCCAACAATGCCCACAAAAACTCAGACATCTAAGGATCCTTCACCAGCACAACTTGAAGAAGGGAAACACACAAACTCTACTACCAAAAGAAAGAAAGAAAGAAAGAAAGAAAGAAAGAAAGAAAGAAAGAAAGAAAGGAAAAATGAGAGGAGTTAACAACCACAGGTCATTACTATCACTTAATATCAATGGACTCAACTCACCTATAAAGAGGCACAGGCTAAGAGATTGGATACGAAAACAGGATCCAACATTCTGCTGTTTAATAGAAACACACCTCAAACACAAAGACAGACACCTACTCAGAGTAAAGGGCTGGGAAAAGGTTTATCAAGCAAACAAACCTAAGAAGCAAGCAGGTGTGGCCATACTAATTTCTAAGAAAGTTGACTTCAAACTAAAATCAATCAAAAGAGATGGAGATGGACATTTTTTACTCATAACAGGAACAATTCACCAGGATGAAGTCTCAATCCTGAATATCTATGCCCCTAATATAAAAGCACCCACTTGTGTAAAAGAAACGTTACTAAAACTCAAGGCAGTCATCAAACCACACACTCTAATAGGAGGAGATTTCAACACTCCTCTCTCACCAATGGTCAGGTCAATTAGACAGAAACCTAATAGAGAAATAAGAGGATTAAGGGAGGTAATGAATCAAATGGACTTAACAGACATCTATAGAACATTCCACTCAAATAGGAAAGAATATACATTCTTCTCTGAAGCTCATGGAACCTCTCAAAAATAGACCACATACTCGGTAACAAAGCAAACTTTCACAGCTACACAAAAATATCTTATCAGAACACCATGGATTAAAGTTAGAATTCAACAACAATGCTATCCCTGAAAGCCTATGAATTCATGGAAACTGGACAGTAAACTACTGAACCACACCTGGACAAGGAAGAAATAAAGAAAGAAATTAAAGTCTTTCTTGAATTCAATGAAAACAAAGACTCAACATACTCAAACCTATGGGACACTCTGAAAGCAGTGCTAAGAGGAAAGTTCATAACATTAAGTGCCCACTTAAAGAAAACAGAGAAAGCACACATTGGAGACTTATTAGCCCACCTGAAAGCTTTAGAAAAAAAGAAACAGACTCACCTAGGAGAAGTAGAAAACTGGAAATAATCAAATTAAGGGCTGAAATCAACAAAATAGTAACACAGAAAACAATCCAAAGAATCACAGAAACAAAAAGCTGGTTCATGGAGAAAATCAATAAGATTGATAAACCCCTATCCAAACTAATGAAACGGCGGAGAGAGAATACGCAAATTAACAAAATCAGAAAAGAAAAGTGAGACATAACAACAGACACAGAGGAAATTCAGAGAATCATTAGATCTTACTATAAAAACCTGTATGCCACAAAATTGGAAAATATAAAAGAAATGGACACTTTCTTAGATAAGTACCATATACCAAAGTTAAACCACGACCAGGTGAACAATCTAAATAGACCTGTTAGTCGCAAAGAATTAGAAGTTGTTATAAAAAGCCTCTCCACCAAAAAAAGCCCAGGTCCAGACGGCTTCAATGCAGAATTCTACCAGAACTTCCAATAAGACCTAATACCTATACCCCTTAATGTATTTCACAATATAGAAACAGAGAACTCATTGCCAAATTCCTTTTTTGAAGCTGCAGTTATTCTGATACCAAAACCACACAAAGACACAACCAAGAAAGAGAACTACAGGCCAATCTCACTCATGAACATCAACACAAAAATACTCAATAAAACACTGGCAAACCGAATCCAAGAACACATTAGAAAAATTATCCATTATGATCAAGTAGTCTTCATCAGAGAGATGCAGGGCAGGTTCAATATACAAAATCTATCAATGTATTCCATCATATAAATAAACTAAAAGAAAAAACATATGATCATTTCATTAGATGCTGAAAAAGCATTCAAAAAAATCCAACATCCCTTTAGGATAAAGGTCTTAGAGAGATTAGGAATACAAGGGTCATACCTAAGTATAATAAAAGCTATTTATAGCAAGCCATCAGCTAACATCAAATTAAATGGAGAGAAACTCAAAGCTATTCCACTAAAATCAGGAACATGACAAGGTTGTCCACTCTCTCCATACCTCTTTAATATAGTGCTTGAAATTCTAGCAATAGCAATAAGATAACATAAGGGGATCAAAGGGATTCAAATTGGAAAGGAAGAAGTTAAACTTTCATTATTTGCAGACGATATGATAGTGTACATAAGCGACCCCAAAAACTCCAGCAAAGAACTCCTTTAGCTGATAAACACCTTTAGTAGCCTTTCAGGATACAAGATTAATTCCAAAAAATCAGTTGCCCTCCTATAAACAAAGGATAAGGAAGCAGAGAGTAAAATCAGAGAAGCATCACCCTTCACGATAGCCACAAATAGCATAAAATATCTTGGGGTAACTCTAACCAAGGAAGTGAAGGATTTATTTGTCAAGAACTTTAAGTCTATTAAGAAAGAAATTGAGGAGGATACCAGAAAATGGAAGGATCTCCCTTGCTCTTGGATTAGGAGGACCAACATAGTAAAAATGGCAATTCTACCCAGGGCAATTTATAGATTCAATGCAATTCCCATTAAAATCCCATTAAAATTCTGCACAGATCTTAAGAGGACAATAATCAACTTCATATGGAGAAACAAAAAACCCAGGATAGCCAAAACATTCTTACATAATAAAGGATCATCTGGAGGCATTACCATCCCTGACCTCAAACTCTATTACAGAGCCTCAGTATTGAAAACATCTTGGTATTTTCATAAAAACAGAGAAGTCGATCAATGGAACCGAGTAGAAGACCCTGATTTTAACTCACAAACATATGAACACCTAATTTTTGATAAATGAGCTAAAAGTATCAATGGAAAAATGAGAGCATCTTCAAAAAATTGTGCTGGCAGAACTGGTTGTCAACCTGTAGAAGAATGAAAATAGACCATGCACAAAACTCACGTTCAAATGGATTAAAGACCTCAATATTCGTCTGAAAAAAATGAACCTGATAGAAGAAAAAGTGGGAAGTACTCAACAACATATGGGTACAGGAGATCACTTCCTACGTTTATCCCCTGCAGCACAGACATTAAGGACAACATTGAATAAATGGGACCTCCTGAAACTGAGTAGCTTCTGTAAAGCAAGGACACTGTCACTAAGACAAAAAGGCAACCCACTGACTGGAGATGATCTTCACCAACCCTGCAACAGACAAAGGTCTGATCTCCAAAATATATAAAGAACTCAAGAAACTAGATGTTAAAATGATAATTAACCCATTAAAATGGGGCATTGAACTGAACAGAGAATTCTCAACAGAAGAAATTCAAATGGCCAAAAGACTCTTAAGGTAATGCTCAACCTCCTTAGCGATAAGGGAAATGCAAATTAAAACAACTTTGAGATACCATCTTACACCTGTCAGAATGGCTAAAATCAAAAACACCAAGGATAGCCTTTGCTGGAGAGGTTGTGGAGAAAGGGGCACACTCATTAGTTGCTGGCGGGAATGCAAACTTGTGCAACCACTTTGGAAATCCGTGTGGCAATTTCTCAGGAAATTTGGAAACAACCTACCCCAAAATCCAGTAATACCACTATTGGGAATATACCCAACAGATGCCCCATCAAATGACAAAAGTATCTGTTCAACTATGTTCATAGCAGCATTGTTTGTAATAGCCAAAACCGGGAAACAACCTAGATGCCCTTTAGTGGAGGAATGGATGAAGAAAGTGTGGAATATATACATATTAGAGTACTACTCAGCAGTAAAAACAATGACTTCTCGAATTTTGCGTGCAAATGGATGGAAATAGAAAACACTATCCTGAGTGAGGTATCCCAGACCCAAAAAGAGGAACATGGGATGTACTCACTCATAATCGGTTTCTAGCCATAAATAAAGGACATTGAGCATATAATTTGTGATCCTAGAGAAGCTAAATAAGAAAGTGAACCCAAATAAAATCGTATAGTCACCTGCCTGGAGAGGGGAAGTAGACAAGATTGCAGGGCAAAAACTGGGAACTTGCCGGTGAGGTGGCATGGGGCAAAGGGGAAATGGGATGAGAAACATGAGAAGGGGAGGATGGGAGGAGCTTGGGGGATTGGGATGGTTGGGATATAGGAAGGGAGGTTACGGGAGCAGCAAAGTATATATCCTAACTAAGGGAGCCATCTTAGGGTTGGCAAGAGACTTGACTCTAGAGGGGTTCGCAGGTGTCCAGGGAGATGTCCCCTGCTGGTACCTTGAGCAACTGAGGAGAGGGAACCTGAAATGACCCTATCCTATACTGATGAATGTCTTACATATCACCTTAGAACCTTCATCTGGCAATGGATCGAGGTAGAGACAGAGACTCATTTTGGAGCAATGGTCTGAGCTCTTGAGGTCCAAATGAGGAGCAGAAGGAGGGAGAACATGAGCAAGGAAATCAGGACCACGAGGGATGCACCCACCCACTGTGAAAGTGAATCTGATTTATTGGGAGCCTACCAAGCCCAGCTCGTCTGGGACTGAATAAGCATGGGTTGAAACTGGACTCTCTGAGCATGGTGGACAATCAAGGCTGATGAGAAGCCAAGGATAATGGCACTAGTTTTCGATCCTAATACATGAACCTGCTTTGAGGGACCTAGCCTTTTTAGATGCTCACCTTCCTGGACGTAGATAGAAGACCTTCGTCTTCCCGCAGGGCAGAGAATTTGGACTGCTCTTCAGTATCGAAAGGGAGGGGAATGGTGGGGGGGGGCGAGAAGAGGAGTGGGGATAGAAGGAAGGGGTTGGCGGGAGGGAGCAATATTTGGGAGGAGGGGAGTGATATGGGAAACGGGGAGCAGGTGGAAATATTAATTAAAAAAGAATAAAAACAATGGTGTTTTCTAGTTGAAAAGCTAATCCTGATACATTATCGCAAAGAACAGTGTCTTGCTGGCAACTCTATCTTGAGAAGTCTATACCCACCCTTACTACTGTGTGTACAACTGCCCCTTTCCTTAACACACACACACATACACACATATGCGTGTGTTTATTTATATTAAACCATTTTCTTAAAAAAATACCTCGAACTTTCAGGAAAAAACAATTTAGCTCATGCCAAAAAAAAAGAAAGAAAAAAAAGCAGTAGGTAGAGGTCAGTGGTGCAGTACCTGAGTGCAAGAAGCCCTGAGTGATATATAAAACAAATGAGCACATGTAAAATGTTAAACATCATTAACAACAAGAATTAAAATTAAAACTACAATGAAGCCTGATGCAGTAGCTCACATAGAAGCAGGAGAACACCAGAATGTCAAGAGCAGCCTCAGTTACCTAAGAACCAGTTGGAAAAAAACAAAACACAAAACACCTACAGGTAAAACTGTTACATATATAAGACACTAACCAAACTTGTAAAGATGGCAATGCCAAATGCTAGTAATGATATGAAGGAATTAGAACATTTTGGCAATCAAGTTAGTTACTATAACATAGCAATTCTACTCATGGATAAGATAAAAGAATCAAAAGTAGATGTTCAGCCAGGCGGTGGTGGCACACAGCTTTAGTCCCACCACTCATGAGGCAGAGGCAGGCGGATCTCTGTGAGTTAGAGGCCAGCTTGGTCTACAAGAGGTAGTTCCAGGACAGTTTCCAAAAGCTACAGAGAAACCATGTCTCGAAAAGAACAAAACAAAACAAAATTTAAAAAAAAGAAAAGAAAAGCATATGTTCAAAGACAAGTCTATATGTATATGTTTATATAAGAGCTTTATTTATAATAGCCAAGACCCAGAGACAACCAAGATGTCTTCATGAGTAAATGATAAAAGGTGGTACAGTTATACTGTGGCAAACTACTCAGCAATTAAAAAAAAAGTACACTGTTGCTACATTATAACAAAAGGATAAACCTCAGCGCTAAGTGGAAAAAGTAAATCCTAGTATGTTATGTATGGTATATAAGATATGGTTCTTTGAAAACCTGATACAAAACACATGACTGGTTGTCAGGTTGGAAGAGAAAATACAGGCAGAGGGAAATGGGCCAAGCTATAAGAAAGGTACCCTGAGCATTCCTTGTGATGATGAAGTATGTCAATTTAATTATCAAGGTACAATATCAATACTGTGGACCTGACATCGTAGTATTTATAAGATGTTATCAATGGGGAAAACTGAGTAAAGAGTACAGAGGAATCCCTGTATTATTTTGTTCAAATACATGCAAATTTATAGTCATCTAAAAATGATTCAAATCCTAAAAGATACATTCACTCAGATCCACAACTATTTTAAATGTTTTCTTGCCAGCGGGTCTCATTGTGTACCCCAGACTACCTTAGAACTTGATACACAGACCAGGCTGCATACAAATTTGAGTTTCTCCTGCCTCTACTTCCCAAGTTCTGGGATGACTGGCTTGCACCACCATGACTATCTGAATGCTTTCAATTATATTTCCTTTGGACTTCAAGAGCTATTCTCACCCCACCTTCTTCTTTGTTTCTCCAAGGCTCATGGTCTCCACTGACCACCCTTCTTTACCGATGTCATAAAGTCCTTCACCTCACACAAACCCAAACATTTGGCCGGTTCTATTATTACCAAATGTGCTCCATAAAAGCCACTCCTTAAATCAAAGTCCATATGAAAACCAATCAGGTCCAGAGTCTGTTATTTTTATACATCCATATTGCTTTACAAGATCACATTCCATACAGAACCTTTTTAAGTTTACTGTTTACTCACATCAGAGCTTCCCCAGCAAACAAATTGTTTTCACAGCAATGATGGTTGCTCACTTACTTGACTATTTCACCAAACAATGTGTGTTTCAAAGTTCTAAATTACAGGAAATAGGAGGAAGAACTTTTAAAAATGGCAAGCACAAATGTAAAGAAACAAGTAAAGACACAACTTTCAAAAGAGAAGAAAAATACAAGTTTTAAATGTACAGATGCTGCCTGGAGTGGTGAGACAAGCCTCTAATCCCAGCACTTGGGAGTCAGATGCTGGTGGATCTCTCCATTCCAGGACAGCCTGGTCTACAGACAAAGTTCCAGGACAGCCAGGACTACACACAGAAACCCTGCATCAAAAAACACAAAAGAATAATACAGATGCAGCCAATAAAAAGAATGAAACTAGACAGGGAATATGTATGAAGAAACTGGTATTCTACTCTGTAATACCAGAACAACAAACATGCTTGAGATCATATCAGGCGAATAAAACCTCCTACAAAACCAGGTCTATAAAGTCTATTCTTCTGCAATTTTAACAACAACAACAAAAAAGAAAACTATGTAAAGTGAGGGCAGCAAAATGACTTAGCAAGTAAAAGTACTTTCTGCACATGCCTAATGAACTACATTCAATCACCAGAATCCACATAAAGGTGGAAATAGAGTACAGAATCTGCAAACTTGCACTCTGATTTTACACACACATCAAAGCACACAAACATATGCACACACATACACACAAAAACGTAACTTTTTAAAATTTTATATAAAGCAATACTTTAATTAAACATCATTTTGACAAATGAACATCATTACTTATCTAACATACAATGTAACAATTACGTAGATTCTTAAACTCCAAAAAATGAAAACATTCAAATGTCCCAGGTTCGGTGATGTGCACCCATAACGACAGCATTAAGGTAGAATTGGCAGCAGGAATGTTTCATCCTAAACTTCATGAGTTCCAGGCCAGCTTAGACTACAGAAGACTATGTAAGACTATCAAAATAAATAAACAAACAAACAAATAAATAAATAAATAAATAAATAAGCTAAATACATAAATACCCAAATACTTAGAACTATTTGTGGCTATTATTACTGGTTTAGCTTTTGCATAATCACCAATCTATTCTCAAAGCACATAACTAAATGAAGAACCAAATGTAGTACAACGCAAGATGCATGTTAACTCTTCAAGACATAACCTTATGTAGCACTTTACAGAGTCCTAACTCTATATGCACCATTACAAAAACCACTAAAGCTGGGTGTCTGATCCCATGCCTTCAATAGTCTAGAGGCAGAGACAGGCAGATCCTTTGAGTTCGTAGCCTGAAAGGACTACATAGCAAAACCCTGTCTCAAAACACAAAACAAATAACACTGACGCTAACAACTGTGTTCTAGACTGCTTAGATGTTTCAATATGTAGCTTATATTTTAAAGTCCTAAATTAGTTGTACAAATATCTATTACATGCTTAAATTTATTACTCACTTATTGAGAATTATCTAAACACTTAAAAAACCTTCATCTGGAGCAGGATAAGTTACAGACATTTCAATTAAATTATTTCCTTGGTCAGAAATAAATGTTCCAGCCAGAATAGTTTCTACATTACTTATCTTTTTTTTAACTTTATTTAACTTTGTTTCATGTGCATTGGTATAACGATGTCAGATTCTCTTGAACTGGAGTTACAGACAGCTGCGAGCTGCCATGTGGGTGCTGGGAATTAAACCCGGGTGTAGCATGAGGGAGCTGGCTGGTTGGGGTTAATGTCGCGCCCGGTACCCCACAGAAACAGCTGACCTGAGCTAGTGAGAGCTCACTGACTCTGGACTGACAGCGGGGGAACCTGCAGAAGACCAAATTAGGCCCACTGAATATGGGGGACAGTGTAAGGCTTGGGCAGTCTGTGGGGCCACAGCCTATAGGACCAGGTTTTATCCCTAGTACTTGAACTGGCATCTAGGAGCACATTCTTTTTGGAGCGATAACGTTGCTAAGGGGAGGGACCTGCCTCAAGGTGAATTGTCAGACTTTGTTGACTCCCCACAGGAATCCTTACCCTTTATGAAGAGTGGATGGGGGAGTGGGATGGGGAAGGTGAGGGAAGCAGGAGGAGAGGAAGGGGTGGGAACGGGGATAGTTATGTAAAAGGAGGAGACTGTATGTTTTAAAAAATCTTAATTAAAAAAAGTAAAGATAAAAATGAAACATTCTTCTGATGTCTATTTTTTAATAAGTAAAAATCTTGGAGAATGGAGTAATCTGATTTTCTAATTGGCAGCTGCTATACACTCCCTTGCTCTAAGTGCCTTCAGCAAAGGGGATGTCAGTCAAGCAGACAACCAAATCAGCCTTACACCACTGGAAATTTGGAACATTCTGGGACTGCCTTAGGGAAGCTGCACAATGATCACAACTGCTTGCTCTAATCACCAGAAAGGAAAACATGAGTCAACACACACACACAAAAAAAAAAAACAGGACATAGGACATTGTTCTCAACAATCCCAAAATCGAAATTATCAAAATATGCATCACCTTCATGAACAAAAAAATGTGAAACAAGTACATTCATACAATGGAGTTTATTCAGCAATAAAAAGAAATAAATTCAGATACATAGCCATATGGATAAACCTTGAAAACATTTCTGTAAGTAGCAAAAAAATAATTCCTGTATAAATTTATTTACACAACATGGCCAGATGTCCAAAGCAGCAAGTGGGATACCGAATGTGGTGGTGCACAACTGTAATTCCAGCATTTAGGAGGTGGGGCAAAAAGATCTAGAGCTCAAAGTTATTCAAGAACAGCCTTGAAAAAACTAAACAAAACAGGAAAGGAAGAATGGCATGGAAGAGAGGCAAATAATGAACAGTGATTCTCAAAGAATATGTGTTTGTTTGGGGAAGGTAAAATAGTCCTAAATTAGACTGTGGTGATTGCTGCACAACTCTACCAATATAATGCAAGCCACTCAGTTACACATTTATTTGTTTGTTTGTTTGTTTGTTTGTTTGTTTGTTTCTGGTTTTTCAAGACACGGTTTGTATGTGAAACAGACCTGGCTATGAAAGAACCCACAGGGGACTAACTGCCTGCCTCTGCCTCATGAGTGCTGGGATTATAGGTGTGCATCACCACCACCTAGGCAGTTACACATTTTAAACAATATGTAGATCATATGCTATCATATGAATTATATCTCAGTAAAGCTACTTTTGAAAGATAGTGTTTCATATACTACATGCTGGTCTGGAACTTGCAATGTAGCCAAAGATGACTCTCTTATGTCCCTGACTTCCTGCTGTCACCAACCAAGTGCTGGGATACATGCATGAACACTTGGGTATAAAGCTATTTTTTAAATGGCAATGTATTTTATTATTCAAGGTAAACATTTTAAAAACAAAATTATAAGTACAATTAGAGTGAATGCCAATTGCTCTGACCCACCAAGCAAAATACGGAAATGACTATTAGTTAAATAATGTGATAAATAAGTGTAGAAATACAGATATGTGATTTGAAAAATGAAAAACAGAGCTACAGTTCACAACTTATTTGGAATAAGAATGTTAGTACTTGAGATGTGAAGGTAATACGGTGGTGACATCATAACCCCATTGATCACCAGATTGACAGGCTGATATGGCTAGCCAGGAAGGTGTTCTTTTCCTTCCTCACTGTTCTAAGTGTGACCTTCTCAATCTGCACTTAAGAGGATGGCCCTCTCTGATAATTGACTTTCTTCAGCCAAGGGTTGAAGTATAGCTGTATTTTTATGCCGCAGCCTCTAAAGAAGCTCTCAGCTGGGCATAATTGGTAAGTGCCTTAATCCCATCTGGAGAAGCAAAGGCAGGCAGATTTCTGTTAGTTCAAGGACAGCATTTTCCACGTGGCCATGCAGGGGTGGAGAAAATGCTCAGAAGTTAAGAGCACTGACTGCTCTTCTAGAGGACATGGGTTCAATCCCAGCATCCACATGGTGGTTCACAACCATCTCTAGTGAGATCTCATGCCACCTTCTAGCATGCAAAATTACATGCAGGTAGAATTCTATATACATAATTGATACAGGAAGTTCATTGGTTAAAAAATAAAGAAACTGCTTGGCCCTCATAGGTTAGTATATAGGTGGCTGGAGTAAACAGAACAGAATGCTGGGAGGAAGAGGAAGTGAGCTTATACAACTTAGCTCTGCTCTCTGGGGCAGATGCGATGAAGCTCCGACCCAGGAAGTAGGCTAAAATCTTCCCGGTAAGCGCACCTTGGGGTGCTATACACATTATTAGAAATGGTCTAGTCCAGGTGCGAGTTAGCAGAGAAGAGGCTAGATATAATAGGCTAAGCAGTGTTTAAAAGAATACAGTTTATGTGTTGTTATTTTGGGACATAAGCTAGCCAGGCGACCAGGAACTGTGGCAGCAGGAGCACAGCCTGCAGCTCCTACTACAGAATGGCGCCCAACGTGGGGCTCGAACCCACGACCCTGAGATTAAGAGTCTCATGCTCTACTGACTGAGCTAGGTGGGACGATGACACCCTGCGGATCTTAAGCGATCCCAATATGGTATGATAGACCACGCCCTCCTGGAATGTTGTTGTGAACACCCTCAAAAAATTGCTTTATTATAAGGAACTAATAGTTATGTCACTGTAAGGTTTAGGAGTCATGTGGTTTCACAAAGAAAAAAGAAGTCCATGAGTACAAGGTACAGTCAGCAGTGAAGGGGAACAGACAAGGACAGGGTTGAAGAACTCTACAAAATGTGTATATGTGTTTGTGCATGATACATGCATGACCATAAGTCTGTGTGTGGTTGTTTGTGTGTGGCTGTCTGTGTGTCCTCACCCTTTGAGCACAAACGTAGACCATGAATATTCATCAAATGCTTTTATTCCTTAAATTTTTTTGCTTCTTTTTGAGACAGGGTTTCTCTGTGTTTACTTGGCTGTCCTGGAACTGGCTCTCTAGACCAGGTTATCCTTGAACTCACAGAGATCTGCCTGCATCTAGCTCCCCATCTTGAGGCAAATGGGTGCTTCCCTACTTTAATCTTGGAGACAGGGTGTCTCACTGATATGGGCTAGCAAGTTCCCACACCTGCTCCCTTCCCCAGCAGGCGAAGAAGACACAAGGATGCTGTCATGTCCTGTTGCCACACAGTCCCGTCCACCCATCTCGCCAGCCCTGGTCTCCAGATTTGATACTTCAGAACATTTAGAATTTGCATATTCTTTTGGAGACAGGTTTCCATTCAGCCTGGAACTCACCCATGCCTACCCTGACCTGGAGGTTTTCCTACTTAACATGGCAGAGTGGCTTGAGAGCAGGAATTCCTGCAGTGGGCGGTTAGAGTTGAGTTGATGAGGATCCTGCTCAAGGTCATCGCTGGCTACAGAGTGGCCAGCCTGTGCTATATGAGTCCTTGATTAACCCACAATACTAACAGTGATTCAGTGCAGCTAAGGAGGACCTGAAGCAGCAGCATCTTCAGGACTATAAAGTCAGCCTAGACTACATACACACTGTGTTTCAGTCCAGCATGACTTAGAGGGCAAGACTCTGTGTGTGATGTTGGAGGGTCTTCTGTTTTGTGTTGATTTCATTGGTTAATAAAGAAATTGCCTTGGCCATTTGATAGGCCAGCACTTAGGTGGATGGTGTAGACAGAACAGAATGCTGAGAGGAAGAGGGAAGGGAGGCAATCGCCATGCCTCTTCCCTCTGGGCCAGATGCCATGGAACCAGACATCAGGACAGACACGCTGATTCTTTCCCGGTCAGCCACAACCTCGTGGTGCTAAACAGATTATTAGAAATGGGTTAATCAAGATGTGAGAATTAGCCAATAAGAAGATAGAACTAGAGAGCAGTGAGTGCCTGACTAGAGGGCAGGCCTCAAGGTCCCCGCCAGTGAAGATGGGCCCCTGCTGCTGGGGCTGCAGTGTCTGCTGTGTTCTCCTGGACCCGCTCTGCCTGCCTCCTACTTGCCTTGGTCCCTGGCTCATTGGGGCTACCAGGAGTCACTGTGTAGGTGCTGAGAAGTTCCATCTGAACGGGTGAGTGTGTGCTATCCTGGGGCAGACTGTCCCAGTAGAGAGCACAAACACCCCTCCCCCAGGTCCTGCTGTAGGGCTTTCTTTCCTTCACACAAGCCCCCACCCCCACCCCCAAGCCTGCCTTGTCTGCAAGGTCCTTTGCTGTGGAACAGCTTCCTGCCCTTTCACTAAGGCTACCAACCCAGAGCAGTGAGTGCCTGACAAGAGAGCAGGCCTCAAGGTCCCCTACAGGGAACGCGGGCCCCTGCTGCTGGGGCTGCTGGGTCTGCTGTGCTCTCCTGGACTCGCTCCTCCTGCCTCCTACTTCCCTTGGTCCCTGGCTCATTGGGGCTACCAGGAGTCCCTGTGTAGGTGCTGACAAATTCCATCTGGTCAGGTGAGTTTGTGCTATCCTGGAGTACACTGTCCCGGTAGAGAGCACAAACCCCCCTTCACTAAGGCTACCCAACCAGAGCAGTGAGTGCCTGCCTAGTGGGCAGGCCTCAACAACCCCCGAAAGGGAGCGCAGGCACCTCCAGCTTGTAGTGCAGTGTTGCCTGTGTTTTACTTGACCCTGCCCTAACCATGCATTCGCCCTTTTTTTCCGCGGGTCATTGGAATACAAGGTGTCCCTGTTTTGGTGTTGAGGAGTTCATCTGGAAGGGCACAGTTCCTGCCCCTACACTGAGAAGATACACCCAGAGAGTTAGTCACAGCAAAGACTGGTCCAAGACACCAGGCCTCTCCTGGCTCCATTTGAAGGAAGAGATGGGCAGGCGCCAATGCAAGAATTCCCCCAACAACTTGAAAGGCAACGTGACATCATCAGAATCCAGGAATCCCAAAATAAGAAGTGTACACCCTAATCCAGAAGAATTAGAAGAATTCGACTCAAAAGTGAATTATATGAAAATAATAGAGGACCTTAAACAGGAGGGGAAAAACTGCCATAATCAATTAGAGATTACAAACAAAAAGGTAGAGGAAATGAATAAATCCCTCAAAGATACCCAAGAAAACCAAAGGAACCAAGAAAAAGTAATCAAACAGGTAAGGGAAGCGGTTCAAGACTTGAAGAATAAAGTAGAAGTAATAAAGAAAACACAAACTGAGGGAAGGATGGAGATGGAAAATTTGAATAAATGAACAGGACCTACAGAGACAAGTACTACCAACAGATTACAAGAGATAGAAGAAAGAATCTCAGACACTGAGGATACCACAGAGAAAATAAATACTATATTCAAAGAAAAAAGCATAACCAACAAATTCTCATCACAAAACATTCAGGAAATCTGGGACACAATAAAAAGACCAAACCTAAGAATTATAGGGATAGAAGAAAGAGAAGAAGTACAGCTCAATGGTCCAGAAAATATACTTAATAAAATTATAGAAGAAAACTTTCCCAACCTTAAGAAAGATATTCCTTTGAAGGTCCAAGAAGCATACAGAACACCAAATCAACTGGATCAAAAGAAAACATCTCCTCGTCATATAATAATCAAAACACAAATATACAGAATAAAGAAAGAATATTAAGAGCTGCAAAGGAAAAAGGTCAAGTTACCTATAAAGGTAAACCTATCAGACTAACACCTGACTTCTATATGGAAACCATAAAAGCCAGAAGGTCCTGGATAGATGTACTGCAGAAACTAAGAGACCATGGATTCAAGCCCAGACTACTATACCCAGCCAAGCTTTCGTTCACTATAAATGGAGAAAAATAAATTTCCACGATAAAAACAAATTTAAACAATACGTAGCTACAAATCCAGCGTTACAGAAAATAATAGAAGGAAAATCACAATCCAAGGAGTCCAACAATGCCCACAATAACTCAGATATCTAATGACCCTTCACCAGTACAACTTGAAGAAGGGAAACACACAAACTCAACTACCAAAAGAAAGAAGGAAGGAAGGAAAGAAAAAAAGAAAGAAAGAAAGAAAGAAAGAAAGAAAGAAAGAAAGAAAGAAAGGAAAAATGACCGGAGTTAACAACCACTGGTCATTAATATCACTTAATATCAATGGACTCAACTCACCTATAAAGAGGCATAGGCTAAGAGATTGAATACAAAAACAGGATCCAACATTCTGCTGCTTACAAGAAACTAACCTCAACCACAAAGACAGACATCTAGTCAGAGGAACGGGATGGAAAAAGGATTATTAAGCAAATGGACCTAAGAAACAAGTCGGTGTGGCCATACTAATTTCTAAGAAAGTTGACTTCAAACTAAAATCAATCAAAAGAGATGGAGAGGGACATTTTTTACTCATAACAGGAACAATTCTTCAGGATGAGGTCTCAATCCTGAATGTATATGCCCCTAATATAAAAGCACCCACTTATGTAAAAGAAACGTTACTAAAACTCAAGGCAGTCATCAAACCACACACTCTAATAGTAGGAGATTTCAACACTCCTCTCTCACCAATGGACAGGTCAATCAGACAGAAACCTAATAGAGAAATAAGAGGATTAAGGGAGGTAATGAATCAAATGGACTTAACAGACATCTATAGAACATTCCACTCAAATAGGAAAGAATATACGTTCTTCTCTCCAACACATGGAACCTTCTCAAAATTAGACCACATACTCAGTAACAAAGCAAACTTACACTGTTAAAAAAAATATCGGTAACCACCTCTGTCTTATCAGACCACCATGGATTAAAGTTAGATTTCAACAACAATGCTCTCCCCAGAAAGCCTATGAACTCATGGAAACTAGATAGTCAACGACTGAACCACACCTGGATCAAGGAAGAAATAAAGAAAGAAATTAAAGTCTTTCTTGAATTCAATGAAAACAAAGACTCAACATACTCAAACCTATGGGACACTATGAAAGCAGTGCTAAGAGGAAAGTTCATAGCATTAAGTGCCCACATAAAGAACATGGAGAAAGCACACATTGGAGACTTAATATCCCACCTGAAAGCTTTAGAAAAAAAAGAAGCAGACTCACCTAGGAGAAGTAGAAGACTGGAAATAATCAAATTGAGGGCTGAAATCAACAAAATAGAAACACAGAAAACAAACCAAAGAATCAATGAAACAAAAAGCTGGTTCTTGGAGAAAATCAATAAAATTGATAAACCCCTATCCAAACTAATTAAACGGCGGAGAGAGAATATGCAAATTAACAAAATCAGAAATGAAAAGGGAGACATAACCACAGACACAGACGAAAATCAGAGAATTATTAGATTTTACTACAAAAACCTGTATGCCACAAAATTGGAAAATATAAAAGAAATGGACACATTTTTAGATAAGTACCATATACCAAAGTTAAACCACGACCAGGTGAACAATCTAAATAGACCTGTTAGTCGCAAAGAATTAGAAGTTGTTATAAAAAGCCTCTCCACCAAAAAAAAGTCCAGGTCCAGACGGCTTCAATGGAGAATTCTACCAGAACTTCCAATAAGACCTAATACCTATACCCTTAATGTATTTCACAATATAAAAACAGAGAACTCATTGCCAAATTCCTTTTATGAAGCTGCAGTTACTCTGATACCAAAACCACACAAAGACATAACCAAGAAAGAGAATTACAGGCCAATCTCACTCATGAACATCGATGCCAAAATACTCAACAAAATACTGGCAAACCTAATCCAAGAACACATTAGAAAAATTATCCATTATGATCAAGTAGGCTTCATCCCAGAGATGCAGGGCTGGTTTAACATACGAACATCTATCAATGTAATCCATCATATAAATAAACTGAAAGAAAAAACCCATATGATCATTTCATTAGAAGCTGAAAAAGCATTTTACAAAATTCAACATCCCTTTATGATAAAGGTCTTAGAGAGATTAGGGATACAGGGGTTATACCTAAGTATAATAAAAGCTAGTTATAAAAGCTGACAGCTAACGTCAAATTAAATGAAGAGAAACTCAAAGCTATTCCACTAAAATCAGGAACACGACAAGGTTGTCCACGCTCTCCATACCTCTTTAATATAGTGCTTGAAAATCTAGCAATAGCAATAAGACAACATAAAGGGATCAAAGGGATTCAAATTGGAAAGGAAGAAGTTAAACTTCCATTATTTGCAGACAATATGGTAGGGTACATAAGCGACCCCAAAAACTCCACCAAAGAATTCCTTCAGCTTATAAACAACTTTAGTAGCGTTTTAGGATACAAGATCAATTCCAAAAATCAGGTGCCCTCCTATGCACACCTAACACTTAATACACCTGTCAGGGAATGAGAGCCAATTCTCATCTATGATTGCAGATAGAATGTGTTCCCTTAGTTTATTTCTGTGGGTGTGTAATTTTTAGGGTGGGTCACTCAAGGTATTATGTCAGTTTATTTGTTTTAATTTTCTGTGTCTATTAAACCAATTGAAATTTTTATATTGTATTTGCATTATTATTGCTGTTTATGGCCATCTTCAGTGCTTGATGATTCCCTGGGGGTTTAACATATGACAGAGCAGCTGACCTGCCTGAAAGTTGTTTATGTGCAAGAAAAACACACAAACACAGAGGCAGAGGCAGAGAAAGACACAGAAAAGAGAGAGACTCACCAGTGGCTGTGTGTTCGAGTGGATAGAGGGCAGGGGAACAAGGCAATTAGCTGGGACCTTTAGTCTGTATTTAAAAAGAATAAATGTGTTTTTCTAGGTGCTTTTGATATATGAACTGTTAGAGCAGTGGAACTTTAGAATAACACACAAATGCATTCACTCTGTGGCACAATTTCTCTCCAAGATATATAGGTAGCTTTCTTTTTTCCTTCTTTTTCTTTCTTTCTTTCCTTCCTTCCCTTCTTCCCTCCCTTTTCTTTCCCTCTAGCCTTCGTTTCCTTTCCTCCCTTTCTCCCTCCCTCTCATCTTTCTTTTCCTTTGTCTCTTCAGTAGGGTCTACTCTCCCACCCAAGTTGGCACTCAGCACACACCCGTGTTAGCTTCCAGCTCACAATGATCCTCCTGTCTCACTTCCATACTGGTATTGAGATCTGCCTACCTCTGCCTCCTGAGGGCTGGAACTAATGAATGTGCCACCAAACCTGGTTCCTAAGGATGCTTCACAAGGCCACGTGGCATCATATTTTTCATTTACCCAAAATTACACATAATACAAATGTGTGTATACAAACAAAGAAATAGTTTAAATGAGATTAAGCCACTTTGACTGACCATCTTCCCCTCAAGAGCTATAAACTACCTAATAAGGAACCCCAGTAACGAATACGAAAAGCCCCCTTTTGAGTGTTAGTTCAGGTAGTCCAAGAGACTGCTGAAAGAGTACAGGCTATGGTCATTGCCTTGGCTATCAGAAGGTGGGGCTCAGTTTCTATTGCTGTATATACTATGCACTTTTGACATTAGACTCAGAGCTGTATCTGCCCTGAAATTCTCCTCCCTGAGGAATAACTTTCATGGAACTGGAAGGTATTTTTCAAAATATGAGAGAATGAAGCAACCAATAGTCCTACGAAGTACAGCAAGTACCAGCATAGAAGATCTCTGTTAAGGTGCATTCATGACACTCTATGTTTTGGTGGTAACCAGAAGTTGTCTACTGGGATTTAAAGCCCACTTTGGGGTGGGGTGTTGGGGAAAGCATGCCTGGTACTGAAACTTAGTCACCTATTGGGCTAGTGAGGTTATGGGTCATAGAGGAGTGTGTACTACTGCTACTTTATTAAACCAGTATAATTCCAAATGCCTTCTAAATACTTTATAAGTCACTCCCAACCTCACCAAAGAACTTCTCTTTCCAACAGACAGTAACCATTACAGAACACAAGTAGCCTAAATATAGAGAACAACTGATCATGGGTGCCCAACCCCGGTGGATTCATCTACAACACAACTCCTGTACCCAAGACTCAGGGAACATTTCAGAAGACAGCCTCAGAAAGATTTCAAAAGTCAGAGATGAGGAATTCTGCTATGAGTTTGTGTCTCCTAGAAGCCACAGGGAAACTAAACCTGTGATAATGCAACTGTATGGCTGCTTAAACAAGACCTGATTGAGGAAAACAACAATAGGCAAGCTAATGCAGAAGCGGGAAACAGGTGGTGCCCCAGCCCTGGAGAAGAACTACAAGCAACTAAGGAATGCTGAGAAAGAGAGAGAGGAAGAAGGAGTCTTTCCCATGGGAGCCTCCAAGTCAGTTCTCCAATACCAAATGGCCAGTCTTTTCTTATTTTTCTACCCCCCTCCTTCTTTCTTCTCTCTCTCTCTCTCTCTCTCTCTCTCTCTCTCTCTCTCTCTCTCTCTTAGTTTTTCAAGACAGGGTTTCTCTGTAGCTTGGGAGCCTGTCCTGGAACTAGCTCTTGTAGACCAGGCTGGCCTCGAACTCACAGAGATATGTCTGTCTCTACCTGCTGAGTGCTGGGATTAAAGATGTGTGCCTCCATGGCCTGGCAACCAAGTGGCAGTCTTGAAATCATGTACATCAACACTGATAGTATTGCATCTCTATATTTATTTGTGTATACACACACACACACACACACACATTAGCGCACAATTAGAGAGGAGGAGGCCAGGAATTTAAAAGGTGTTAGTTGGGGTAGTGCATAGATGGAGGGAGGAAGGAAAGGGAAATAATGTGATTTTATTTTAATTAAAACAAACAGGTGTGGTGGTACATCCTTAAACCCAGAATTTGGAGGGCAGAGGCAGGTTGGTCTTTGTGAGTTGAAGGCCAACCTAATCTACCTAGAATGTTTCAAGTCAGCTAGGCCTACCTAATGAGACCCTGTCTCCAAACAAAACCAAAACCAAACTAACTGTTTGTGGTGGGGCTTGCTGGTAGGGTTTGGTTAAGAGGTGGAAGAAGTGTTGTCATAAAAACAGACACGTGGACCAATGGAATCAAATTGAAGATGCAGATGTAAAGCCATATATCAGCCCATCCCTCCTGGGCTCCCTGCAGACACTCTACTCCCCACAGACTACCTCTCTGTTCCTATCCCACCCAGCTTGCATCAAGAACCCTTCTTCCTTCTGCCCCCTTCCTTCTTTGGGCATATAACACCACCTAGCTCAGCCTGTCTGGGGACTGGGGGAGAATCCTCAGGACAAACAGGCGAGTAGGAGTTCCTTTGTTTCACTGGACTGCCTGCACCAAGCAAGGTAGGTGCATTGTTTACAAAATACCCAACTAGCACGGAGATCAGAGCTCGGTACCAGGAGAGCCATCATTGGGGTGAGTTTGTGACCCGCGGCAGCAGCCCCAGACAGGGAACTCAGAAGTTCCTCACCCACCACCCCTCCTGGGCTCCCTGCAGAGACTCTACTCCCTGCAGACTTCCTCTCTGTTCCTATCCCACCCAGCTTGCTCCAGAACCCTTCTTCCTTCTGCCCCCTTCCTTCTTTGGGCACATAACACCACCTAGCTCAGCCTGTCTGGGTGCTGGGTAGAATCCTCAGGGTAAACAGGCAGGCAGGAGTTCCTTTGTTTCACTGGCCTGCCTGCAACAAGCAAGGTAGGCGCTTTGTTTATGAATACCCAACCAGCATGGAGATCTGAGCTTGGTACCAGGAGAGCCATCATTGGGGTGAGTTTCTGAACCATGGCAGCAGCACAATGGTAGGCGCTTTGTTTATAAAATACCCAACCAGCACGGAGAGCTGATCTTAGCACCAGGAGAGCCATCGTTGGGCAAGGAGATCTGATATTGTCACCAGGAGAGACATCATTGGAGCACCAGGAGAATGATCACTGGGGAGTACTATCATTGGGAAGGTACAACAGTAGTCAAGGAGACCTGATCCTGTAAAAGAAGATCCATAGGAGAGCATTCAGAGGAAGAGATGGCCAATCACCAATGCAAGAATTCATCCAACATTCTGAAAAATAATATTAAACCACCAGGACCCAGCGACCTCACAACAGGAGAACATGAACACCTTAATCATGAAGAAGTAGAAAAAATTGACTTTATGAAAGTGTTTGACACCCTTAAACAGCATGTAAAAAATGCCCTTATAGAAATGGATGATAAGTATAACAGAAAGTTTGAAGAATTGAGTAAATCAGTGAATGATTCCCTAAGAAACCAAGGAAAGACAATCAAACAGATAATGGGAACAGTTCAAGTTTTGAAAACTGAAATTGAGGCAAGGAAGAAAACACAAACAGAAGGCTGGCTGGACATGGAAAATCTAGGTAAATGAATAGAGACTACAGAAACAAGCATAACCAACAGAATACAAGAGATAGAAGAAAGAATCTCAGATTCTGAAGATACCATAGAGAAAATAAACACGCTGATCAAAGAAAACAGCAAGGCCAACAAACTCTCATCACAAAACATTCAGGAAATATAGGACAAAATAAAAAGACCATACCTAAGAATAATAGGAGTAGAAGAAGGGGAAGAAGCGCAGCTCAACGGTCCAGAAAATATATTTAATAAAATTATAGAAGAAAACTTTCCCAAACTAAAGAAAGATATACCTACGAAGGTTCAAGTAACATACAGAACACCGAATAGGCTGGATCAAAAAAAAAAAAATCCCCTCGCCATATAATAATCAAAACACAAAGCACACAGAACAAAGAAAGAAAATTAAGAGCTGCAAAGGAAAAAGGCCAAGTTACTTATAAATGTAAACCTATCAGAATTACACCTGACTTCTCTATGGAATCAATGAAAGCCAGAAGGTCCTGGATAGATGTACTGCAGAAACTAAGAGACCATGGATGCAAGCCCAGACTACTATACCCATCCAAGCTTTCATAGAATATAAAGGGAGAAAACAAAATTTTCCAGGATAAAAACAAATTTAAACAATACATAGCCACAAATCCAGCCTTACAGAAAGTAATTGAAGGAAAATCACAACCCAAGGTGTCCAACAATGCCCACAATACTCAGATATCTAATGACCCTTCACCAGCACAACTCGAAGAAGGGTAAAAAAAGAGAGAAAGAAAAAATGGCCAGAGTTAACAACCACTGGTCATTAATATCACTTAATATTAATGGCCTCAACTCACCTATAAAGAGACACAGGCTAAGACATTGGATATGAAAACAGGGTCCAACATTCCTCTGCTTACAAGAAACACACCTCAACCACAAAGACAGACATCTACTCAGGGTAAAGGGCTGGGAAAATATTTATCAAGAAAATTTACCTAGAAAACAATGAGGTGTGACTATACTAATTCCTAACAAAGTTGACTTCAAACTAAAATCAATCAGAAGAGATGGAGAGGGTCATTTTTTACTCATAACAGGAACAATTTATCAGGACAAAGTCTCAATCCTGAATATCTATGCCCCTAATCTAAAAGCACCCACTCATGTAAAAGAAACATAACTGAATCGCAAGGCAGTCATTAAACCATAGACACTAATGTAGGAGATTTTAACACTCCTCTCTCACCAATGGACAGGTCAATCAGACAGAAACCTAACAGGGAAATAAGAGGATTAAAGTAGGTAATGAATCAAATGGACTTAATGGACATCTATAGAACATTGCATCCAAATAGGAAAGAATATACCTACTTCTCTGCAGCTCATGGAACCAAAAATTGACCACATACTCAGTAATAAAGCAAACATCCACAGTTACAAAAAATATTAGCAACCACCTGTATCTTATAGATTACCTTGGATTAAAGTTAGAATTCAACAACAATGCTACCTCCAGAAAGACGACGAACGCATGGAAACTGGACAGTCAACTACTGAACAACTCCTGGATCAAGGAAGAAATAAAGAAATTAAAGTCCTTCTTGAATTCAATGAAAATGAAAACTCAACATACTCAAACCTATGGGACAGTATGAAAGCAGTGCTAAGAGGAAAGTTCATAGCACTAAGTTGACAGATGAGTTTATCCTGCCTATTCCCAGAGTGACTTACTTCTAAAGAGCACACAGAGGCTTATATTAATTATGAAATATTTGGCCGATTAGCTCACACTTATTATTGGCTAGCTGTTACATTTTATATTAACCCTTAATTCTTATCTATGTTTAGAAACATGGCTTATTACCTTTTCTCAATAAGTCATTCTCATTATTTTTTTCTGCCTCTAGCTGATAAGTCACTCTGCCATCCCCTTCCCATATTTCACTTAGTGTAGTAGCCTCAACTGTATTACCTGCCTAGTTAGAGGAAAGTCTGTACCTTTCCAGTGACTAATCTTTATAGTCTACAAGAATGTTATCCCACAGTAGTTCCCCTTTTTTCTTTAAAACAAAGAGCTCTGTTTTATTTCATTTGTTTAGCTTTAGTATATATATTGAAGGTAGAAGTTGCAGTCTATAGGTGTGAATGGCCTTAGCCAATGAAAAGGCATATCATGTTAGTCACAAGGCATTTGAAATTTCATATTTAATGTGTTCCTTTATCTGGAGTTTGGCAGAGATTGGAGAGTTTGAGAGCTTGGCCAAACTTTCTGAAATTAAAAGAAAAGCATCCTTTTTGTCTCAAAGTATAGAAGACCAAATTATGAATAGATGGGTTTTGAAATTTCAGTCCTATATATACACTCTATGCATCAGCCTTGAGCCCTCGTCATGCTAACAGCTGATAGTCCTGCACATATTGGTCATCTAAAAATTTTCTAGCAGAATATTTAGAGTCATTTGCTTAGACCTAGAATGACTCTGTATCAAGTAATTTGTTTCTGTGGCTTCTGCTGACTCATGTATATAGTGAGGGAACTCCCAAGTTAGTTTACCTGTGTGCCTCTTATAGTTTGAGGGATTGCCCTGACCTTGTGGAAAAGTGTCTTGATACAGTGTAACTTAGTAGACCAGAATTCCAGGGTAAGGCTCCATATTGCAAAAGTGGCCAGGTTTGAACTCAGTTATCTTGAAGTGTTGGGACATTTTGTTTACTACTGTGGAATAAAGCTCTTATATCCTGTATATATTTGTTATTTGTGTTGGTTCAATAAAATGTTCATTGGCCAGAATCCAGGCAGGTAGTATAGGCAGGGTAAACAGACTAGGAGAATCCTGGGAAGAGGAAAATATTCATTCTGCAATCGCCATCCAGATGTATTGGAAACAAGATGTGAATGCTGCACTGAGTAAGCTACCAAACCACAAGGCTAATCTTAGATGAGACTTATGGGTTAATTTAAGTATAACAGCTAGCTAGGCATATGTGTGAGCTACTGGACAAACAAGGTTGTAATTAATGTAGTTTCTGTGTGAAAACTTGGGTCTCCGTGACCAAGTAATGAAAGGGCTATCTGTATCTACAATTTGCTCTTCTTTCTGTATGTATTTCACGATTTCTTTCCATATACCTTTCACCATCTCTCTATCATCTCTATACTCCATCATTTATTTTTCTATACTATCATCTTTTCCTGTATTATCTCTAGGTCATCTCATTGTCTATCATCTCTCTATAATCTCTTTGTCATCTCTTTATCATCTCTATCATCACTCTGTCATCTCATTATCAGCTAATTTTCTATCATCTCTATATTGTCTCTATGTCTATCCTCCAGCATTTATTTTTTTGTCTCTCTTCCATCCATTTCTCTATCCCATGTATCATCTCTTCTATTTCTCTATCATGGCTCAATCATCACTTCCTCTATCATCCCTTTATCCTCCATGTCTTTGTCTATCATCACTACCTCTTTCATCTCTTTCTCTATCATCTCTTCCTCTATCATTGCATTTACTATCGTATCTTACTATGATAACATTTTCTTTATCATCTCTTTCTGTATTGTCTATTTTCTATCATCAGTTTCTCTAATACCTCTGTCATCACTTACTCTATCATCTTGTTCTTGATCATCTATTATTCATTTCTCAATTACCTCTATCTGCCATCATTTCATTCTCCAGTCTATCATCTCCTATTCTACCATCTCTCTAACTTCTCTTACTCTATTATTTCTCTGTCATCTTTCTCTATCTTCTATTTCTCTACTATGTCTTTTTCTATCATCTCTTCCTCTATCATATTTCCTCTATCATTATTTCCTCTAACACTTCTCTATCATCTGATTCTCTCTCATCTTTTCTTCTATCATCTCTTCCACTACCATCCCGTACTCTACCATCACATTTTCTAGCATCTCATCTCTAGCATCTCTTTCTCTATCATATCTTCTTCTATCATCTTTTGCTCTATCATCTCTTGCTCTTTAATCTCTGTGTCATCTCTTTATCTATGACCTCTTCATTATCATCTGTCTTTATCACTTATGTATCATCTCTTCTCTAAGATCTCTATCATATATTTCTTTAGCATCTTTTCCTATTTCTCTTGATCTTATTAATGGTAGGCAGAAAATTCCACTGATAAAAATGTAACTCTTGGTATGGTATTATTTTATTTAATTTATTTATTGAAAATTTCCATTTCCCTTCTTCAAATTTCACTCACACTCTGCCATCCCCCTCTCTGTCCCTCTGGAGTTCTCAGAGATAACAGAGTGCCCTACCCAGTGGGAAGTCCGAGGCCTTCCCCACTCCATCCATGTCTACGAAGGTCTGAATCCAAACAGACTAGGTGTGCAAAAATCAGTACACGCAGTAGAATCAAAACCCAGTACCATTATCATTGGCTTCTCAGTCAGTTTTCAGTGTCAGGCACATTCAGAGAATCTTGTTTGATCACATACTCATTCAGTATCAGTCCAGCTGGACTTGCTGAGCTTCTATTATATATGTCCCATAGTCTCTGTTTGTGGAAGCAATTCTTGAGGTCCTAACTCCCTTACTCATGTTCTCTCTCCTTATGATCTTCATCTGAACATTGGGAACTAAGTCCAGTGCTCCAATGTGTGTCAGTGTCTCTATCTCCATACATTGCTAGATGAAGGTTCTAAGGTGATATGCAAGATATTTATCAGTAGGGCTATGGAATAAGGCCAGTTCAGGGACACCCTCATCTGCTGCAAGATGAAAGAGCTAGGGACATCTTCCAGGGCACCTGGGACCCCCTCTAGTGCCAAGTTTTTTGCCAACCCTAAAATGGTTCCCTTCCTTGTGATATCTTCTTTTCTGCTCCGATATCCATCCTTCCTCAATCTCATTCATCCCTATTCCCAATCCTCCCATTCTCCCTTCTCTCTCCCCACTGCCACCCCCATGATCCCAACTTTCACCTGGCAATCTTGTCTACATCCAGTATCTAGGAGGATAAATATATGTTTTTCTTTAGGTTCTCCTTCTTGTTTTCTTCTGTAGGATCATGAATTATAGGCCCAATGTCCGTGGCTTATGGCTTGAATCCACTTGTGATGGAGTTCATAACTTATTCATCTTTTTGTATCTAGGTTATCTCAGTAAAATATTTTCTATTTCCATTCTTTGAATGCAAAATTCAAGATGTCATTGTTTTATTGTACTGAGTGCATCTCTAAAGTGAATATATGCCACACCTTCTTTATCCATTCTTCTATTGAGGGGCACCTAGGTTGTTTTTAGGTTCTGGCTATAACAAATAGTGCTGGTATGAACATAGTTGAACAAATGCTTGTAGTATGATTGGGTATCTCTGGATGTATTCCCCAAAATTGAAATTACTGGATTCCAAGGTTGGTTGACTCCTCTATTATAATGTATCATACATCTCTACTTCTGATCAAGGTATCTATAAGCTGCTTCCATTTTGAGGCTGTTGTCATCATTTGTTGCACATTTGTTCAAAGATTGTTTAATATTGTAATATGAAGTAATAGTCTTTATGTTATATATTAAAGTAGTAAGTGTTATAGGTTAATATTCACCCATGTTTTCCATACTTATATTTACACTAATCAGGTTCTCATGATACATAGAGACTGTATTCTGTACAGATAGGTAATCATCAAACACTTAAAGGAACTGCAGAAACTGGGATTTAAATAATTTAGGTTTTTTTGATGTGAGACACAATGGCTCTTTGTAGCACTGATCTATTCCTGAAAGAATGTTGAGCATCAAAGACACTGTACTTGGAGTTTGTACTATTCTTTGTAAAACTGGGCTTTGATGAAGGAATTGCACTTGTTTGACTGATAAAATGCATGGTGTCTGGACTGGACAAGCAAGATACAAGAAAAATGACTGTCAAACCTTGCCAAAATAGGGTAAGATAGTTTTCAAAATCTTCCTGCCTCGATAAAAGGGCTGTCAGTTACTCTAGGCCTTAGCCAAAGTGGTTTGCTTCAACATTGCAAATGAGACACTGGGTGATTTCCCAGGTAGACATATGTCTCTGTAATCTACTGTACATTTTGGAAACAGCTTTATTCCATTTATTGGCTACTCAAGTAATATTCTATCTCAATTCTCAGGCCTTGATGGAGGTTGAAGACTTGATAGTTGTAGATAACTTCCTCTTATGGTCTAGCCAACCCATTTCTAATACAAGACTAAGACTCCTGGGAATAAAATAATCATTGAAACTTTGAGCATATATTTCTTGCTCAATATTGCCTATACTGGCTATCAATCTAACTTTTATACTTGATATCTGTTCTTATTATATGTAGTCCTGTATTGGTTTTGAACATTCTTATTAGGTAAAAGGGGAGGTGATGTGGAAACTCCTTTGGCCAATGGCCTTTTAGAGGCTGGACCTTGTGTGGTGTGACTTTGTGGTACCAGAAACACTTAGGAGAGCCCATTCTGCCTCTTGTGCAAAGCAACAGACTCTCGTCAACCTGGGGAGCTACTGGGAGAAAAAGATTCCAAGAGTGTGGTAAACTTCCATGATTTTTTTCTTACTGAAGAGTTGCTGACAGGAGGAGTTACTGTGGGTAACTCTCCAGGTTTTCTCCCTTACTTATGAGCTAATGGTAGTAAGACTGGCAATTCTGTCTTAGGAAAGTATCTTTTAGGTCATATTTTTACTTGGGACAGCTGGCAAATGAAGCTATCATGAATTTGATGCTCTTCCAGCCCTCCTGTTTCTTTTTAAGTTGTTGGCAACATACGTGGCCTTATGCCTAAGCCAAGAACATTTTCCCGTTGAAGTGGCCATTGAGGACAGGTCCTCTAGGCCTTAGCTCTTATTGGGGAGCTATTAGCAATTGAAACTGCCATCAGGTATGTTTTCCTGGCCTCATCAATCACTGAGTTCTTATTGGAGGAGTAGATGGAGGATGGGGAAGGGAGAAGTTGGCAGGAGTGGAAGGACAGCGGATTGATTTAACTCGGGTATGTAAAATGAGATTGTCCTAAAAAGAAAAAAAAAGAAAGAAAAAGAACCACTACCAGAAGAGGCCCAGACATTTATTGGGGAGGTACTGGCAGCTGAATCTGAAATCATGGAAGTGCATTATTCCCTATCACTTTACTTATAGGCTACTGACAGTTGAGGCTGCCATGGAGGATGTGCTTTCCAGGCAATATCTTATATTGCCTAGGCCCACTTGCTTCTGGATGCACTAAGGTAACACCCACAGTGGTATAACTGTCATGTATCAATTAGTAGTAATTGTTAGTCCCATAGACATTCACTTATTCCATTCAGACAGCCACGGTTCCATCTTTCCATATGACTCAAGGTTAATAGCTAGTTTAAAGGTAAAGCAAACTGTGATGAGCAGCAAGTGACAGAAACCCACTGGAAACACTAGGAGCCAAAAGTGGTGATTCTTTGCTGGGGCATGGTGCATCCTGGCATATGAGGAGGAGGAAGGTGTCATATGCAAGCAAGGACTGAGAAGCCCCCAATTCTCATCTCTGCCATTCCTTCTTTATTGCCTGCATGATGGCTTATATGCCTCATCACTCCCTCTTAGATTAGATTTCAATAAATGACAGATATCACTTGTCATATTAACTGCTGCTTATCGAATATTTAAGAAAGCATTATCTGTGTTTACTTATATTCATCAGGCACTTCAACCTCAAGTCCTGATTGATTATTTCTCCTTGCTGTGCTCTGTTGGTCTTTTGATTGCTTTCATGATTCTGAAATATTTCCTTTCTCAAATTTCTTCTCCAGAATTCCCACAATGGTTAGTGTTCTTTCTCAAGACAAACAAATGACATTACTATTAATATTATTACTATTATTACTATTGTTATTGATGTTACTTTTATTATTGTTGTTGTTTTTCTGTTGTGATTTTATCCTGAAAACTTATCCACAGGGATTCACTGGGGTTCTCAATTGTACAAAGAGATATTTCTACAAATGATTACTTCAACTCCATGCTTTCTAATCATTTTATTATTTGTCTGATTGTGTTCATTGCAGCCAAATTATTGTTTTCCAACTGAGGCCTTAGTCTAAGACACTGTATGTGACCTGTCCCTATTCCATAGCACATTCCCACACTTTGTGTTCAGACTGTGACATGCTTATACAATCCATTCTCTCTTTGTTGAACAACCTCTGGCTGGTATTATTTCATGTCCTTGTTCCAAGTTCTGTTTCTACTTCCAATGGGTCCTTTTAAATATCCAGGCTGTTTCTTCACAAGTGATGGTATCTTTGATCATCAGGATGAGCTGCAGTTGCTTCATTTCAAAGTTGTTTCTTCTGCATCAAGATGCTGACACTTTGCAAATATCCATTTTCTTAGACTTCCAGTCAGCGGCAGAATCCATTAACGATTCTTACCTGAGCCAATTAAGGCATATATGGTGGCTTCCAGGTGGTGGATTTCTAATTTCAGGATTCCTTTGTGTTTATGAGTTGGAATGCCACCCCAAGGACCCAATTTTCTCCTCCACTGTTTTTTTAGTCCAAGCAGTTGGGATTCAAACATTTTCTTCCAAAGATTTAAAATGGCAGCTATTATTGTTTTCTGCGATGTTAAATTGTCCCTGGTCGGCAACCAACAAGCCTTCATGCCATCTCATGTTTTCCTTTTGACATTTGTGTTGTTTGAGAACTTAGTTACTCCCTGGATGCATGAGATATTTTAGGCTTCTGCCTTCTGCTTCCCTCTGCCTATCAATCCACCATTTCCCCATGGATCGCTGTTATCTTCTTCTTCGGGGAATGATATCAGAAGTTAAACCCCAGCACTTGGAATGATGAATACTGAATGAGTCTGATGTTTGCATCTGTGGCCTTTCAGAGAACTAACATCAGGAAAAGCCTTTTATATAAACACACGTACACTCACTACTGTATACACGTGAAAACCTATAGGTCAGCACATGAGTTTTCTCACTTGTTCTCCCTGATCTACTTCGTGCTTAGAGTTCCCATTGCATCTCCTTTCCATTTTAAGACTCACTTTTCTAGTGGAAAAGCTGTTGCTCTCATTCCTCACTATCCCGATATGGTTTTATTGCTAAATCACCTGCTAGACTGTGAAAGACACAATCTAAACAGGGCTCAGTGTGTGTGTATAGAGTAAATTTGAATCTTTATTCTGAGAAGTTATAATCAATGTGTCAGGAAGTTACTTACAGCTACTGTTAGTAGTATTGTGCATTGGAGGCACATTACTCATTCTGCATATCAAGAACTAGGCAACTGGAGGAATCTTCTCTGTCTTTTCCTGGGACCTAGAAGCCATGAGACTTTCAATAATGTATTAATTATATTTCTTTTAATCTATTAATAAAATCTCTCTCTTATTATTCATCTATCCATCCATCCTTCTATCTATCCATTTATTCCTCATTTGTATATCGAATATCTAATACCTGTCTCTCTGTCTCTCTGTCTATCTATATTTCTATTTATCTTGTCTTAGTTATGGTTTCTACTGCTGTGAAGAGATAACATGACCACCATCAGACTTATAAAGGAAAGCATTTAATTGGGTTCTGTCCATTAACATCATGGCAGAATTATACCAGACTTCAGGGAGACACGGTGTAGGAGAAGGGAAGAGTTCTATATCCAGACCCTTGGGGAGCACGAATGAAGAATAAGACACTGGACCTATGTTGAGCTTCAGACATCAAAGAGTATCTCTGGTGACACTCTTTCTCCAACAAGGCCACACCTCCCAATAATGTCTGTTAACCAAAGCCTCTGACAACACTGGTATTAAATTATTGACCTTAATTCTGCTTGACAAACTACTCTTAGTAGAAGGATTTAACATTTGCTGAACCTAGACTCAGATCTCACACAGTATGCCAAGCTGGTCCAACTGTGACGAGATATTGAAAAATCTCCAGCTGCACCCATTAGGTAGTGTCTACACTATAGGCATTCCTGTGAAGGTAAGATGACAATGTTTAAGAGCACTGTAGCTCTGGAGACAAGGAGAGATCTTAGGGTAAATGTCACTGAGTTCTCTGTTTCCTTCTGCTTAAAAAGCCCAGATTCTGCATTCTTGAAAAAAGGGTCCCATATGCATTTGGAATAATTGTTATCCGTGGTCTTTGTCAGCTTCTTTGTTGCTTTCAAAGGACATACAATCTTCTTTCTACTTATCTTACCGAGCCATCTTCTGTGGTATCATTCAGTTGAACACTCATGGAAATACACTTCTGAAAGGCTGTCTGCCCATATTAGTGTGAAGTCTAACCCTTCCCAGATCAGGAGATGAGGAGTTATTTCCCCCGACAGATGATTTCCTTGCATCTTCGGCAGTGGATGATAGTGCTGTGATGTTGATCATGGCAATTTCTTTTTCAATTTGCTGAGAGAAGGGAGTGATAGATATACATGGATGATGGTAAGGAGCAGAAATCTAAGCAACTGCAGGAAGAGAGGAAACACGGAAACAGTGACACTGAGAAACATACAACAGGGTTGTGAGTCAGGGACAGCCTTGATTTGCTATAGGATACTTATCCTTGCCCTTGAAACTCAAGCTGGTAGAAATGTCAGTGCCTCTTTAACAGCTCCCCTAGGACATATAGGGATAATTGAGCTGGCTTCATTCTCCAGAGCCCATCATATCCTCTAGTCTCGCAGGAGACTTTTCAGTTCCAAGTGATAAAACACAATTCAAACTGGCTTTAGGGAAAGGCAAAGTTTAGTTAAAGCCGAAATTTATCTAGGCATCAAAAGACAGTGAGTAACCTTCAGATGGGACTGGAATGGTGATTAAAAAATCTTGACCAGGATGCAGGTCTTGCTTTCTATTTTTTTTTTACTGACATTATAATGGACACAATGTTAGGATATTTTACCTGGCTGTTTTAAGGTCATTTGAGTTTTTACAAAGCCTAAAGTGGTCAGTTGAGGTAACTCTAACAAAAACATTATGCCATAAAATGACTGGTCTAGCTAAATGAGGAAGATAGAACATACAGTGTCCAACAGTTTGCCACGGCAAGGCAGGAAAAGCCACCCATGCCTGGATTTGGAGGAGAGTTTCAGGGAGAACTAAAAGGAAGGGGCAGGAAGGTCCATGTGGCAGATGGGGTATACAAGTGCTTATTTATAATCAGTACTCTGTTTAACTTTGTGATATTGTTTTCTTAATTTGAACACCATTGGAATTCTGTAGTCACTGTGCTGTGAATTCAAAAATGAGCAATCACTTTCTATATGAGTCTCAATTTAAGACTAACATACTGAAAAGAGAGTTTCTTTGTCAGTGATAAAGAAGCTGTGTGTATACAGGCCAGAGTTCAGACTCCAGAGACCTTATTCAAAGTTTTCCAAGGTGGAGTGTGTGCTTGTAATGTCACTGCATGGGAGGCAGACACAGTGGATTCTGGTACTGACTGGCCCAACTGCATCTTCTATTCAGGAAATCCTAGGTCCCTGTAAGTGATACTGTCTTAATTAGCATGGTAGTTGATTTCTGAGGAATGATCACTGAAGTTGTCCTTTGGTCAAATCACACACACACACACACACACACAGAGAGAGAGAGAGAGAGAGAGAGAGAGAGAGAGAGAGAGAGAGAGAGAGAGAGAGAGAGGAAAAGCCACCAAATAACCTTCCAAACCACATAACTGCAGATGCACAAATGCTAATTGTTTAATACACTTGGCATCATTTTTGTGTCAAGTGGCAGTCATGTGTGCAAGATTAGATGGTTGAACAGTGCCCCTTCCAATGGGAATAATGAGATTTTAGCTATTGGGTGGCTTAATTATCTTCATTGTGAGGCAGAACCCCACCCAACTTTCTGGAATCTTCCAGCTACCAGGGTCCCATCCCATTTTAAGAACTCCATCTATTAACATCTCCATAAGGTCTCAAAGAGTGTCACTGCTACTGGCTGTTAAATGTATTGTAGCTGCTTTGGAGTGGTTGGGAAAAGAAGCCAGCTCATCAGGTGTGTGGTACATTAGTTGAAAAATCCACATTATCGTTATCAGACCTGGAAGTAAGAGGAGAGCAGAATGAACTATATGAGAAATAGAGCAGGTGAACATGACAGGAGCTGTAATGGGAAGAATTTGTTTCCTTTAAAGCATGGAGAAAGACTTGTGAAGACAGACAGCATAAATGGGTGTCAACCTGTAGAAGAAGAAAAATAGATCCATATTGTTCAGCATGCACAAAATGCAACTACAAATGGATTAAAGACCTCAATATTAATCCGACCACACTGAACTTGATAGATGAGAGGTTGAAATGAGTCTGCAATACATGGACCCAGGAGACCACTTCCAGTGTAGAACCTGAGTAGCATAGACCATGAGACCAAAAAGGAATAAATGTGACACCTCCTGAAAGTGAGAAGCTTCTGTAATGCAAAAGACATTGTCACTAAGACAAAAAGGCATCCTTTTGAATGTGAAAAATCTTCACCAGTCTGTAATCAAAATTCTGATCTCCAAATATGTAAAGAAATCCAGAAACTAGACATTAACACTCAAGTTACTGCAATTAAAAAGGGGTACTTAACTGAACACAGATTTCTCAACAGAAAACTTTCAAATGGGCAAAAGACAATGCCATGCTTAGCCTTTTTAGCAATCAGGGAAATGCACATCAGAACATCTCTGCTATACCATGTTACAACTGTCAGAATGGCTAAAATCAAAAACACCAATGATAGACTATGCTGAAAAGGATGTAGAGTAGAGGAACACCCATCCCTTGTTGTCGGGAATGCAGACTAGTGCAACTACTTGGAAAATCAATGTGGCAGTTTTTCATGAAACTGGGAGTCATGCTACCTCAGAACTGAATAATTCCACTCTGTAAGAGCATTGTGCTCTTGAATACAGTTCCGTGCTTGTTTTTTAGTAAAAGAGTGACTACTATTTTTAATAGAAATGATTAAATTTTTTTATGAGTGTGAGTTTATCTGCACATTAGTGTGTTCACCATGTGCATTCAGTGCTTGTGTTGGCCAGGGTCAGATGTTCTATTACTGGAGTTACAGATGTTTGTATGGGTGGGAGGAATTGAAACCGGGTCCTCTGGAAGACAAGCAAGTGACCTTCAATGCTGAGCCATCTCTCTCATGCAAGAATGATAGTTCCCTTTCAGGGGAAGGCCTAATTACTAACAGACCTACCCACCAAAACCTGTGGAGGATATTTTGTTGTCCTAACAGGAGTCCCGGTGGTGGGTGACTCACTCAGTCGCCCTCCCTCCCCTTCTCACTCTTGTCACCTGCTTGCTATCTTGTGCCCTTTTCTCTCTTGCTTAGGACACAGAACTCTTGAACAACACCATCCTCACTGGAAACATCATAGGGTTCAAGAAGAAAATTCTGTGTTGGATGTCTTGGAGTATCTGGAATGCTGCTGGCCTGATAAAGATTTTGTGAAGGTACCAGAGAAACACTCATGCTCTGATGTTTCATTCTCTCTGTCTTTAAATCTCCAGAATGTTTTCTTTCTTTTTCTCTCCCTTCACCTTCACCATGTTCACACTTCTCACTCATGCATGTTCTGTCTGAATATCTGTCATTTGAATCAATGGAGATGACCTTACAGAAGAGGAGATTATTGTCAACAAAGAAGCTTTTGTTTCCTTTGCTGGTTTTTGGTCTCAACAAATGATCTCTTCCCTTTTCCCTCTTCTTCCTTCCTCTCTGTCTTTCTCATAAGAGGGCTGCTTCCTTTACTTTGGCAATCGATACATCATTGCAGGTTTTACAAACTGGCAATGCCTAGTTCAATTATTTACTGAGTAGTCTTTCATTATGTACCCTACTTCCTGCAGCAGGTGTCTGCATTATCTAGATGAAGTCTCATACCAATAAAGCCTCCTTTACTTTGGCTCAAAAACTAATTTGGGGTCAATGTAAGATAATAAAACACACAAGCTTGATGCCTTAAAATCTTATTAATATACATTAAAGTGAAAGCTATTAAAATAACAATATAAATGGAGAAAACAAAATTTTCCAGGATAAAAACAATTTTAAACAATACATAGCCACAAATCTAGCCCTTCAGAAAGTAATTGAAGGAAAATCACAAACCAAGGAGTCCAACAATGCCCACATTAACTCAGACATCTAATGACCCTTCACCAACACAACTTGAAGAAGGGAAACACACAAACTATACTACCAAAAGAAAGAAAGAAAGAAAGAAAGAAAGAAAGAAAGAAAGAAAGGAAAAATGACCGGAGTTAATAACCACTGGTCATTACTATCACTTAATATCAATGGGCTCAACTCACCTATAAAGAGGCACAGGCTAAGAGATTGGATACAAAAACAGGATCCAACATTCTGCTCCTTACAAGAAACACACCTCAACCACAAAGACAGACATCTACTCAGAGTAAAGGACTAAAAAATGTTTATCAAGCTAATGGACCAAAGAAACAAGCAGGTGTGGCCATACTAATTTATAACCAAGTTGACTTCAAACTAAAATCAATCAAAAGAGATGGAGAGGGACATTTTTTACTCATAACAGGGACAATTCACCAGGATGAAGTCTCAATCCTAAATATATATGCGCCTAATATAAAAGCACCCACTTATGTAAAAGAAACGTTACTAAAACTCAAGGCAGTCATCAAACCACACACTCACATACTAGGAGATTTCAACACTCCTCTCTCACCAATGGACAGGTCAATCAGACAGAAACCTACCAGAGAAATAAGAGGATTAAGGGAGGTAATGAATCAAATGGACTTAACAGATATCTATAGAACATTGCACTCAAATAAGAAAGAATATACCTTCTTCTCTGCAGCTCATGGAACCTTCTCGAAAATAGACCACATACTCGGTAACAAAGTAAACTTACACAGTTACAAAAAAATATCTGTAACCACCTGTGTCTTATCAGATCACCATGGATTAAAGTTAGAATTCAACAACAATGCAATCCCCAGAAAGCCTATGAACTCATGGAAACTGGACAGTCAACTACTGAACCACACCTGGATCAAGGAAGAAATAAAGAAAGAAATTAAAGTCTTTCTTGAATTCAATGAAAACAAAGACTCAACATACTCAAACCTATGGGACACTATGAAAGCAGTGCTAAGAGGAAAGTTCATAGCATTAAGTGCCCACTTAAAGAACACGGAGAAAGCACACATAGAAGACTTAATAGCACACCTGAAAGCTTTAGAAAAAAAAGAAGCAGACACACCTAGGAGAAGTAGAAGACTGGAAATAATCAAATTGAGGGCTGAAATCAACAAAATAGAAACACAGAAAACAATCCAAAGAATCAATGAAACAAAAGCTGGTTCATGGAGAAAATCAATAAGATTGATAAACCCCTATCCAAACTAATCAAACGGTGGAGAGAGAATATGCAAATTAACAAAATCAGAAACGAAAAGGGAGACATAACCACAGACTCAGAGGAAATTCAGAGAATCATTAGATCTTACTACAAAAACCTGTATGCCACAAAATTGGAAAATGTGATAGAAATGGACACTTTTTTAGATAAGTACAATATACCACATTTAAACCAGGATCAGGTGAACAATCTAAATAGACCTGTTAGTCATGAAGAATTAAAAGTTGCTATAAAAAACCTCCCGAACAAAAAAAGCCCAGGTCCATACGGCTTCAATGCAGAATTCTACCAGAACTTCCAAGAAGACGTAATACCTATACTCCTTAATGTATTTCACAATATTGAAAAAGAGAAGTCATTGCCAAATTCCTTTTATGAAGCTGAAGTTACTCTGATACCAAAACCACACAAAGACACAACCAAGAAAGAGAACTACAGGCCATCTCACTCATGAACATCGACGCAAAAATACTCAATAAAATACTGCAAACAGAATCCAAGAACACATTAGAAAAATTATCCATTATGATCAAGTAGGCTTCATCCCAGAGATGCAGGGCTGGTTCAACATACGAAAATCTATCAATGTAATCCATCATATAAATAAACTAAAAGTAAAAAACCATATGATCATTTTATTAGATGCTGAAAAAGCATTTGACAAAATTCAACATCCCTTTGTGATAAAGGTCTTAGAGAGATTAAGAATACAAGGGTCGTTCCTAAGTATAATAAAAGCTATTTATAGCAAGCCATCTGCTAACATCAAATTAAATGGAGAGAAACTCAAAGCTGTTCCACTAAAATCAGGAACACGACAAGGTTGTCCACTCTCTCCATACCTCTTTAATATAGTGCTTGAAATCCTAGCAATAGCAATAAGACAACATAAGGGGATCAAAGGGATTCAAATTGGAAAGGAAGAAGTTAAACTTTCATTATTTGCAGACGATATGATAGTGTACATAAGCGACCCCAAAAACTCCAGCAAAGAACTCCTTCAGCTGATAAACACCTTTAGTAGCGTTGCAGGATACAAGATCAATTCCAAAAAATCATTTGCCTTCCAATACACAAAGGATAAGGAAGCAGAGATGGAAATCAGAGAAGCATCACCCTTCACGATAGCCACAAATAGTATAAAATATCTTGGGGTAACTCTAACCAAGGAAGTAAAGAATCTATTTGACAAGAACTTTAAGTCAATGAAGAAAGAAATTGAGGAGGATACCAGAAAATGGAAGGATCTCCCTTGCTCTTGGATTGGGAGGATCATCATAGTAAAAATGGCAATTCTACCAAGGGCAATTTATAGATTCAAAGCAATCCCCATTAAAATCCCAAAAAAATTCTTCAGAGATCTTGAGAGGACAATAATCAACTTTATATGGAGAAACAAAAAACCCAGGATAGCCAAAACAATCTTATATAATAAAGATCGTCTGGAGGCGTTACCATCCCTGACCTCAAACTCTATTACAGAGCCTCAGTATTGAAAACAGCTTGGTATTGGCATAAAAACAGAGAAGTCGATCAATGGAACCGAGTAGAAGACCCTGATTTTAACCCACAAACTTATGAACACCTAATTTTTGATAAAGAGGTAAAATTATTCAATGGAAAAAAAGAGAGCATCTTCAACAAATGGTGCTGGCAGAACTGGTTGTCAACGTGTAGAAGAATGAAAATAGATCCATATCTATCACCATGCACAAAACTCAAGTCCAAATGGATTAAAGATTTCAATATTAGTCTGAACACACTGAACCTGATAGAAGAAAAAATGGGAAGTACTCTACAACATAGGGGTACAGGAGATCACTTCCTACGTTTATCCCCAGCAGCACAGACATTAAGGACATCATTGAATAAATGGGACCTCCTGAAACTGAGTAGCTTCTGTAAAGCAAAGGACACTGTCACTAAGACAAAAAGGCAACCCACTGACTGGGAGAAGTTCTTCACCAACCCTGAAACAGACAAAGGTCTGATCTCCAAAATATATAAAGAACTCAAGAAACTAGACTTTAAAAGGCTAATGAACCCATTAAAAAAATGCGGCACTGATCTGAACAGAGAATTTTCAACAGAAGAAATTCAAATGGCCAAAAGACAATTAAGGTCATGCTCAACCTCCTTAGCGATAAGGGAAATGCAAATTAAGACAGCTTTGAGATACCATCTTACACCTGTCAGAATGGCTAAAATCAAAAACACCAATGATAGCCTTTGCTGGAGAAGTTGTGGAGAAAGAGGCACACTCATTCATTGTTGGTGGGAATTCAAACAGGTGCAACCACTTTGGAAATCAGTGTGGCAATTTATTCAGGAAATTTGGGATCAACCTACCCCAAGTTCCAGTAATACCACTATTGGGAATAAACCCAGGAGATACCCCATCAAATGACAAAAGTATCTGTTCAACTATGTTCATAGCAGCATTGTTTGTAATAGCCAAAACCTGGAAACAACCTAGATGCCCTTCAATGGAGGAATGGATGAAGAAAGTGTGGAATATATACATATTAGAGTACTACTCAGCGGTAAAAAACAATGACTTCTCGAATTTTGCATGCAAATGGATGGAAATAGAAAACACTATCCTGAGTGAGGTATCCCAGACCCAAAAAGAGGAACATGGGATGTACTCACTTATAATAGTTTTCTAGCCATAAATAAAAGACATTAAGCATATAATTTGTGATCCTAGAGAAGTAAAATAAGAAAGTGAACCCAAAGAAAATCATATAGTCATCTGCATGGAGAGGGGAAGTAGACAAGATTGCAGGGCAAAAACTGGGAACTTGCCGGTGAGGTGGCATGGGGCAAAGGGGAAATGGGATGAGAAACATGAGAAGGGGAGGATGGGAGGAGCTCGGGGGATTGGGACGGTTGGGATATAGGAAGGGAGGATACAGGAGCAGTGAAGTATATATCCTATCTAAGGGAGCCATCTTAGGGTTGGCAAGAGACTTGACTCTTGAGTGGTTCGCAGGTGTCCAGGAATATGTCCCCAGCTGGTACCTTGGGCAACTGAGGAGAGGGAACCTGAAATGACCCTCTCCTATACTGATGAATATCTTGCATATCACCTTAGAACTCTCATCTGGTGATGGATCGAGGTAGAGACAGAGTCTCAGTTTGGAGCAACGGTCTGAGCTCTTAAGGTCCGAATGAGGAGCAGAAGGAGGGAGAACATGAGCAAGGAAATCAGGACCACGAGGGATGCACCCACCCACTGTGGCAGTGGAACTGATTTATTGGGAGCCCACCAAGGCCAGCTGGTCTGGGACTGAATATGCATGGGTTGAAACTGGACTCTCTTAGCATGGTGGACAATGAAGACAGATGAGAAGCCAAGGACAATGGCACTAGGTTTTGATCCTAATACATGAACTGGCTTTGTGGGAGCTTATGCTGATTAGACGCTCAACTTCCTGGACGTAGATAGAAGACCTTCGTCTTCCCGCAGGGCAGAGAATTTGGACTGCTCTTCAGTATCGAGAGGGAGGGGGAATGGTGTGGGGGGAGGAGAAGAGGATTAGGGATAGAGGGAAGAGAGTTGGGGAAGGGGCAATATTTGGGAGGAGGGGAGGTAAATGGGAAACGAGGAGCAGGTGGAAATTTTAATTAAAAAAGAATAAAAAAATAAAAAGTTAACAGATGAATTGCAAAAAAAGAAAATTAAGGCGATGTAAGACATTTTCAGCTAAATGACAGCGGAGAGAATTTGCTGATAATGTTGCAGCACTATAAGAGATGCTAAATGAAAGTTTCAAGCCAAAGGAAAAATGCCATCGCATGGAAATTTAGGTCTTAAAGGCAAAGAAATGATGTGAAATTGAAAATGTTGTTCTACATTCTATAGAGCTAATTAGCTTGTTAAAGTAAAGCTGGTGATAGTATATTGGGATTTAAGTATATTTAGAAGTGAAATAAAGAGCAATGGTGCCGAGGATGGTAAAATAAATAAATAAATAAATATATAAATAAATAAATAAATAAATAAATAAAAACTAATTTGGGGTCAATGTAAGATAATAAAACATACAAGCTTGATGTGTTAAAATTTTATTAATATACATTAAAGTAAAAGCTATTAAAATAACAATAAAAAGCCTCATCATGCACATCCTGGCTTAATTTGAATACCAGCAAAGGAACACCCAGCTTGTAGTTGAGATATCTGGAAATGGGATACTTCTCCCGAATTCTCTTTATTAGTGATTGATGAATATTTTGGCTCCAAATTTTTTCGGAAACTTATGAATGTTTCATTGTCCTTAATTTTGTCAGAAAGATTTAAGATTTGCATTTATGTTGTCCCCACTATTTTTTGCATATTGGTTGCTCATCTGTTTATGTAGAGGTCAGAAGACAGCTTTTTCTCTCCCTTCACCACCACCATGTTCACACTTTTCTCTCTTGCATGTTCTATCTGAATGTCTGTCATTTGAAGGAATGGAAATGCCCTTTCAGAAGAGGAGATTATGGTCAACAAAGAAGCTTCTGTTTCCTTTGCTGGTTTTTTGTCTCAACGGATGATCTGTTCCCTTTTCCCTCTTCTTCCTTCCTCTCTGTCTTTCTCTTAAGTGGGCTGCTTCCTTTATGTTGGCAATCGATACATCATTGCAGGATTTACCCACTGGCGATGCCTAGTTGAATTATTTACTGAGTAGTCTTTCTTTATGTACCCTACTTTCCTGCAGCAGCTGTCTGCATTATCTGGATGATGTCTCATATCATTAAAGCCTCTTTACTTTGGCTTAAAAACTAATTTGGGGTCAATGTAAGATAATAAAACACACGAGCTTGATGAGTTAAAATTTTATTAATATACATTAAAGTAAAAGACTATTAAAATAAAAAGCCTCATCATGCACATCCTGGCTTAATTTGAATACCAGCAATGTAACACCCTTATTGCATTTGAGATATCTGGACATGGGATACTTCTACCCAATTCTCTTCATTTGTGATCAATATTTTGACTCCAATTTCTATCAGAAACTTCTGGAAGTTTCATTGTCCTTACTTTCTGTCAAAATTCTTTAAAATTAGTATTTATGTTGCCCCCCCTTTTCTTTGCATATTGGTTGCTCATTGCTCTTCTTACAGAAACTGCAGAGAAAAAAGGTTCTAAATTTGAATCAATCAGAGAGCTCCCAGTTCCAATTGGCTCAGATAGTGTAGGAAAATTAAATTCACCCAAAGATCCTGCTCTTCACATCTCATCTGCTTCTTTTGAGAGGTGAAATGAGACCTGGTCTTAGGCTTTTCCAACTTACATTATTCATCTGTTAATGTGGAGGTTACAAGACAGCTGTCTAGACTCATGTTCTTCCTTCCACTCTCTGGTTCTTTGTTTCCTGGGTCTGGGCTGGTTTAATACTTATAATATGGCCTTGCCTTAGAACTCCTGGCAATCCTTGTGCTCGTTAGGTTAAACAAATTAAACAAAGCAAGGGCTTCCATATTAGGAGTCAAGAAAAACCTGAGTTTAGGAGATAGGTACATATGAGACAGACTGACAATGCATATCTTCACACATGGAAACACACATACAAACACACACACAGCCATATATTTGAGACGGGTTACCTCATTGAACCAGATGGTTATTGATTTTTCCAGAACAGGTGGTCTAATTGGTGTATAAGTATGGATATGGTTGACTCTAGATCAAAGAGAGGTAGCTTAGTGCCAGATTTGGCCGAGAAGGGTCTAAGGATGTGTATGTGTGCCTTCATACATATGGAAGCTGTTTCATTCTTTGTGTGTGTGTATATATGTGTGTGTGTGTTCATGAATGTGAGTGTAAGTGGGCATTGCCACAGTAAGCATGTGGCCTTGAGGAGAGGAGAGGACAACCCAGCATATCAGTAGTTGCTTTCCATTTTGTTTGATATGGTGTCTTTATTGTTTTTTTGCTTATTCAAGGCTAGTTGACTAGCTAGCTTCTGAAGAGTCTCCTGTCTCCACCTCCCAATTTGTCTTAAGAGAACTGGACTTGCAGATACTTGTACACATCCTGATTTTAAGTAGATTCTGAGAATTCAGTCACAGTGCCTTTCACTTTCTTTTTTTTTCTGTTTATTTTTTTTCTTTTTTTTTTCTTTTTTCTTTTTTTTATTAATTAATTTATTTAATTATTAAAGATTTCTGCCTCTTCCTGGCCCATGAGTTACTTATTGTTACTATTATTTAATTCAGTAACATTTCTATTAGCCATAGTTTTCTTTTTTTTTTTTTTTACTTATTTATTTATTTTTATTCTTTTTTAATTAAAATTTCCACCTGCTCCCCATATCCCATTTCCCTCCCCTCCTCCCAAATATTGCCCTCCCCCCACTTCCCTCCCCCTATCCCCACTCCTCTTCTCCTCCCCCCACTCCATTCCCCCTCCCTCTCGATACTGAAGAGCAGTCCAAATTCCCTGCCCTGCGGGAAGACGAAGGTCTTCTATCTACGTCCAGAAAGGTGAGCGTCCAAACAGGCTAAGCTCCCACAAAGCCAGTTCATGTATTAGGATCGAAACCTAGTGCCAGCCATTGTCCTTGGCTTCTCATCAGTCTTCATTGACCACCATGCTCAGAGAGTCCGGAATCAACCCATGCTTATTCAGTCCCAGACCAGCTGGCCTTGGTGGGCTCCCAATAAATCAGTTCCACTGTCACAGTGGGTGGGTGCATCCCTCGTGGTCCTGATTTTTTGCTCATGTTCTCCCTCCTTCTGCTCCTCATTTGGACCTTAAGAGCTCAGACCGTTGCTCCAAATTGAGACTCTGTCTCTACCTCGATCCATCGCCAGATGAAGGTTCTAAGGTGATATGCAAGATATTCATCAGTATAGGATAGGGTCATTTCAGGTTCCCTCTCCTTAGTTGCCCAAGGTACCAGCTGGGGACATATTCCTGGACACCTGCGAACCCCTCAAGAGTCAAGTCTCTTGCCAACCCTAAGATGGCTCCCTTAGATAGGATATATACTTCGCTGCTCCCGTATCCATCCTTCCTATATCCCAACCATCCCAATCCTCCGAGCTCCTCCCATCCTCCCCTTCTCATATTTCTCATCCCATTTCCCCTTTGCCCCATGCCACCTCACCCGCAAGTTCCCAGTTTTTGCCCTGGAATCTTGTCTACTTCCCCCTCTCCATGCGGATGACTATATGATTTTCTTTGGGTTCACTTTCTTATTTAGCTTCTATAGGATCACACATTATATGCTTAATGTCTTTTATTTTATGGCTAGAAACCGATTATGAGTGAGTACATCCCATGTTCCTCTTTTTGAGTCTGGGATACCTCACTCAGGATAGTGTTTTCTATTTCCATCCATTTGCACGCAAAATTCGAGAAGTCATTGTTTTTTACTGCTGAGTAGTACTCTAATATGTATATATTCCACACTTTCTTCATCCATTCCTCTATTGAAGGGCATCTAGGTTGTTTCCAGGTTTTGGCTATTACAAACAATGCTGCTATGAACATAGTTGAACAGATACTTTTGTCATTTGATGTGGCATCTCTTGGGTATATTCCCAATAGTGGTATTACTGGATCTTGGGGTAGGTTGATCCCAAATTTCCTGAGAAATCGCCACACTGATTTCCAAAGTGGTTGCACAAGGTTGCATTCCCACCAGCAATGAATGAGTGTGCCTCTTTCTCCACAACCTCTCCAGCAAAGGCTATCCTTGGTGTTTTTGATTTTAGCCATTCTGACAGGTGTAAGATGGTATCTCAAAGTTGTTTTAATTTGCATTTCCCTTATCGCTAAGGAGGTTGAGCATGACCTTAGGTGTCTTTTGGCCATTTGAATTTCTTCTGTTGAGAATTCTCTGTTCAGATCAGTGCCCCATTTTTTTATTGGGTTCATTAGCATTTTAAAGTTTAGTTTCTTGAGTTCTTTATATATTTTGGTGATCAGACCTTTGTCTGTTGCAGGGTTGGTGAAGATCTTCTCCCAGTCAGTGGGTTGCCTTTTTGTCTTAGTGACAGTGTCCTTTGCTTTACAGAAGCTACTCAGTTTCAGGAGGTCCCATTTATTCAATGTTGCCCTTAATGTCTGTGCTGCTGGGGATAAACGTAGGAAGTGATCTCCTGTACCCATATGTTGTAGAGTACTTCCAACTTTTTCTTCTATCAGGTTCAGTGTGTTCAGACTAACATTGAGGTCTTTAATCCATTTGGACTTGAGTTTTGTGCATGGTGATAGATATGGATCTTTTTTCATTCTTCTACACGTTGACAACCAGTTCTGCCAGCACCATTTGTTGAAGATGCTCTCTTTTTTCCATTGAATACTTTTAGCTCCTTTAAAAATTAGGTGTTCATAAGTTTGTGGGTTAAAATCAGGGTCTTCTACTCGGTTCCATTGGTCGACTTCTCTGTTTTTATGCCAATACCAAACTGTTTTCAATACTGAGGCTCTGTAATAGAGTTTGAGGTCAGGGATGGTAATGCCTCCAGATGATCCTTTATTATATAAGATTGTTTTGGCTATCCTGGGTTTTCTCTTTCTCCATATAAAGTTGATTATTGTCCTCTCAAGATCTGTGAAGAATTTTGCTGGGATTTTAATGGGGATTGCATTGAATCTATAAATTGCCCTTGGTAGAATTGCCATTTTTACTATGTTGATTCTCCCAATCCAAGAGCAAGGGAGATCCTTCCATTTTCTGGTATCCTCCTCAATTTCTTTCTTCATTGACTTAAAGTTCTTGTCAAATAGATCCTTTACTTCCTTGGTTAGGGTTACCCCAAGATATTTTATGCTATTTGTGGCTATCGTGAAGGGTGATGCTTCTCTGATTTCCATCTCTGCTTCCTTATCCTTTGTGTATAGGAGGGCAACTGATTTTTTGGAATTGATCTTGTATCCTGCAACGCTACTAAAGGTGTTTATCAGCTGAAGGAGTTCTTTGCTGGAGTTTTTGGGGTCGCTTATGTACACTATCATATCGTCTGCAAATAATGAAAGTTTAATTTCTTCCTTTCCGATTTGAATCCCTTTGATCCCCTTATGTTGTCTTATTGCTATTGCTAGAATTTCAAGCACTATATTAAAGAGGTATGGAGAGAGTGGACAACCTTGTCGTGTTCCTGATTTTAGTGGAATAGCTTTGAGTTTCTCTCCATTTAATTTGATGTTAGCTGACGGCTTGCTATAAATAGCTTTTATTATAGTTAGGAACGACCCTTGTATTCCTAATCTCTCTAAGACCTTTATCATAAAGGGATGTTGAATTTTGTCAAATGCTTTTTCAGAATCTAATGAAATGATCATATGGTTTTTTTCTTTCAGTTTATTTATATGATGGATTACATTGATAGATTTTCGTATGTTGAACCAGCCCTGCATCTCTGGGATGAAGCCTATTTGATCATAATGGATAATTTTTCTGATGTGTTCTTGGATTCGGTTTGCCAGTATTTTATTGAGTATTTTTGCGTCGATGTTCATGAGTGAGATTGGCCTGTAGTACTCTTTCTTGGTTGTGTCTTTGTGTGGTTTTGGTATCAGAGTAACTTCAGCTTCATAAAAGGAATTTGGCAATGACTTCTCTGTTTCAATATTGTGAAATACATTAAGGAGTATAGGTATTAGGTCTTCTTGGAAGTTCTGGTAGAATTCTGCATTGAAGCCATCTGGACCTGGGCTTTTTTTGGTGGGGAGGTTTTTTATAACAACTTCTAATTCTTCGCGACTAACAGGTCTATTTAGATTGTTCACCTGGTCCTGGTTTAACTTTGGTATATGGTACTTATCTAAAAAAGTGTCCATTTCTATAACATTTTCCAATTTTGTGGCATACAGATTTTTGTAGTAAGATCTAATGATTCTCTGAATTTCCTCTGAGTCTGTGGTTATGTCTCCCTTTTCGTTTCTGATTTTGTTAATTTGCGTATTCTCTCTCCGCCGTTTGATTAGTTTGGATAGGGGTTTATCAATCTTATTGATTTTCTCCATGAACCAGCTTTTTGTTTCATTGATTCTTTGGATTGTTTCCTGTGTTTCTATTTTGTTGATTTCAGCCCTCAATTTGATTATTTCCCGTCTTCTACTTCTCCTAGGTGAGTCTGCTTCTTTTTTTTCTAAAGCTTTCAGGTGGGATATTAAGTCTCCAATGTGTGCTTTCTCCGTTTTCTTTAAGTGGGCACTTAATGCTATGAATTTTCCTCTTAGCACTGCTTTCATAGTGTCCCATAGGTTTGAGTATGTTGAGTCTTCGTTTTCATTGAATTCAAGAAAGACTTTAATTTCTTTCTTTATTTCTACCTTGTCCAGGTGAGGTTCAGTAGTTGACTGTCCATTTTCCATGAGTTCATAGGCTTTCTGGGGATAGCATTGTTGTTGAATTCTAACTTTAATCCATGGTGATCCGATAAGACACAGGTGGTTACAGATATTTTTTTGTAACTGTGTAAGTTTGCTTTGTTACTGAGTATGTGGTCTATTTTCGAGAAGGTTCCATGAGCTGCAGAGAAGAAGGTATATTCTTTCCTATTTGGGTGGAATGTTCTATAGATGTCTGTTAAGTCCATTTGATTCATTACCTCCCTTAATCCTCTTATTTCTCTGTTAGGTTTCTGTTTGATTGACCTGTCCATTGGTGAGAGAGGAGTGTTGAAATCTCCTACTATTAGTGTATGTGGTTTGATGACTGCCTTGAGTTTTAGTAACGTTTCTTTTACATAAGTGGGTGCTTTTATATTAGGGGCATATATATTCAGGATTGAGATTTCATCCTGGTGAATTGTTCCTGTTATGAGTAAAAAATGTCCATCTCCATCTCTTTTGATTGATTTTAGTTTGAAGTCAACTTTCTTAGAAATTAGTATGGCCACACCTGCTTGTTTCTTAGGTCCGTTTGCTTGATAAACCTTTTCCCAGCCCTTTACTCTGAGTAGATGTCTGTCTTTGTGGTTGAGGTGTGTTTCTTGTAAGCAGCAGAATGTTGGATCCTGTTTTCGTATCCAATCTCTTAGCCTGTGCCTCTTTATAGGTGAGTTGAGTCCATTGATATTTAGTGATATTAATGACCAGTGGTTGTTAACTCCGGTCATTTTTCCTTTCTTTCTTTCTTTCCTTTGGTAGTAGAGTTTGTGTGTTTCCCTTCTTCATGTTGTGCTGGTGAAGGGTCTTAGATGTCTGAGTTATTGTGGGCATTGTTGGACTCCTTGGTTTGTGATTTTCCTTCAATTACTTTCTGAAGGGCTGGATTTGTGGCTACGTATTGTTTAAATTTGTTTTTATCCTGGAAAACTTTGTTTTCTCCATTTATAATGAACGAAAGCTTGGCTGGGTATAGTAGTCTGGGCTTGCATCCATGGTCTCGTAGTTTCTGCAGTATATCTATCCAGGACCTTCTGGCTTTCATGGTTTCCATAGAGAAATCAGGTGTAAGTCTGATAGGTTTACCTTTATAGGTAACTTGACCTTTTTCCTTTGCAGCTCTTAATATTCTTTCTTTATTCTGTATGTTTTGTGTTTTGATTATTATATGACGAGGAGATGTTTTTTTTTGATCCAGTCGATTTGGTGTTCTGTATGCTTCTTGGACCTTCAAAGGAATATCTTTCTTAAGGTTGGAAAGTTTTCTTCTATAATTTTATTAAATATATTTTCTGGACCATTGAGCTGTACTTCTTCTCCTTCTTCTATCCCTATTATTCTTAGGTTTGGACTTTTTATTGTGTCCCAGATTTCCTGAATGTTTTGTGATGAGAATTTGTTGGTTATGCTGTTTTCTTTGATGAGAGTGTTTATTTTCTCTATGGTATCTTCAGTGTCTGAGATTCTTTCTTCTATCTCTTGTAATCTGTTGGTGGTACTTGTCTCTGTAGTTCCTGTTCCTTTATTCAAATTTTCCATCTCCATCTTTCCCTCGGTTTGTGTTTTCTTTATTACTTCCACTTCGTTCTTCAAGTCTTGAACCGTTTCCCTTACCTGTTTGATTACTTTTTCTTGTTTCTCTTGGTTTTCTTGGGTATCTTTGAGATATTTATTCATTTCCTCTACCTTTTTGTTTGTAATCTCTAATTGGTTGTGGCAGTTTTTCACCTCCTGTTTAAGGTCCTCTATTATTTTCATAAAATTCACTTTTGAGTCGAATTCTTCTAATTCTTCTGTATTAGGGTTTAGACTTCTCATTTCGGGATTCCTGGATCCTGGTGATGTCACGTTGCCTTTCAAGTTGTTGGGGGAATTCTTGCATTGGCGCCTGCCCATCTTTTCCTTCAAATGGAGCCAGGAGAGGCCTGATGTCTTGGACCAGTCTTTGCTGTGACTAACTCTCTAGGTGTATCTCCTCAGTGTAGGGGCAGGAACTGTTCCCTTCCAGGTGAACTCCTCAACACCAAAACATGGATGCGTGGTATTCCAATGACCCGTGTAAAGAAGTCCGAATGCAAGGGGTCGGGCGGGGTCCAGTAGAACACAGGCGACACTGCAGTACAAGCTGGAGGTGCCTGCGCTCCCTTTCGGGGGTTGCTGAGGCCTGCCCGCTGCTCTGGTTGGGTAGCCTTAGTGTAGGGGCGTTTGTGCTCTCTACCGGGACCGTCCGCCCCAGGATAGCACACACTCACCCGTCCAGATGAAACTTCTTGGCACCTACACAGGAACTCCTGGATGCCCCAATGAGCCAGGGACTAATGGAAGTAGGGCGCAGGCAGAGCAGGTCCAGCAGATCACAGCAGAGACTGCAGCCCCAGCAGCAGGGGCCCGCTTTCCCTGGCGGGGACCTTGAGGCCTGCCCTCTGGTCAGGGACTCACTGCTCTGGGTTGGTAGCCTTAGTGAAATGGCAGGAAACTGTTCCACAGCTAAGGACCTTGCAGACAAGGCAGGTTTGGGGGTGGGGGTGGGGGCGGGTGTGTAGGAGAGCAAGCCCTGCAGCAGGAGTTGGGGGAGGGGTGTTTGTGCTCTCTACCGGGACAGTCCACCCCAGGATAGCACACACTCACCCGTCCCGATGAAACTTCTCGGCACCTACACAGGAACTCCTGGATGCCCCAATGAGCCAGGGACTAAGGGAAGTAGGGCGCAGGCAGAACAGGCCCAGCAGATCACAGCAGAGACTGCAGCCCCAGCAGCAGGGGCCCGCTTTCCCTGGCGGGGACCTTGAGGCCTGCCCTCTGGTCAGGGACTCACTGCTCTGGGTTGGTAGCCTTAGTGAAATGGCAGGAAACTGTTCCACAGTTAAGGACCTTGCAGACAAGGCAGGTTTGGGGGTGGGGGTGGGGGCGGGTGTGTAGGAGAGCAAGCCCTGCAGCAGGAGCTGGGGGAGGGGTGTTTGTGCTCTCTACCGGGACAGTCCGCCCCAGGATAGCACACACTCACCCGTCCCGATGAAACTTCTCGGCACCTACACAGGAACTCCTGGATGCCCCAATGAGCCAGGGACTAATGGAAGTAGGGCGCAGGCAGAGCAGGTCCAGCAGATCACAGCAGAGACTGCAGCCCCAGCAGCAGGGGCCCGCTTTCCCTGGCGGGGACCTTGAGGCCTGCCCTCTGGTCAGGGACTCACTGCTCTGGGTTGGTAGCCTTAGTGAAATGGCAGGAAACTGTTCCACAGCTAAGGACCTTGCAGACAAGGCAGGTTTGGGGGTGGGGGTGGGGGCGGGTGTGTAGGAGAGCAAGCCCTGCAGCAGGAGCTGGGGGAGGGGTGTTTGTGCTCTCTACCGGGACAGTCCACCCCAGGATAGCACACACTCACCCATCCCGATGAAACTTCTCGGCACCTACACAGGAACTCCTGGATGCCCCCCTAGCCATAGTTTTCTAGAGTAACAGAACTTATAGAAAAAGTTTTAACACAATGGTTTATAGGTTGTGGCCTTGTTAATCCCACTATGATAGGAATGTCCAAAAGCAAAGTAGGTATTCAGTCCGAGACTCTGAATGTGTCAGCTAGTCTTTTGTACACACCAGAATTATAAAGAATTCTGTGTTAATGCTGGTGAGGGAATAGCCTTGCCTTTGAGAGCAAGCAGGCCGAGAAAGAGATTCCTCCTTTCATCTTTTTTATTATAAAAGCTCTAAGCAGATGGTGTGGCCCAGACAAAAATGCCTCTTCCTACCTCAAAAGAGTCCTATCTCAAAGATCAAGATTAGGAGTGTGTCTTACCACTTAAAAATTGAAATTAAGAAGAAATACCCCTCCGTAAATATGCCCAGTCATTAAATTACTTATTAACTCTAGATGTAGTCAAGTTGACAACTAAGAATAGCCATCCCATCATTATGAATATATTGTCTATTCATATAGAAATCTGTATTTCTACCTCATAAAATCCTCCAAGGTTGTATGGCCACAGATCTACTTCACTTCCTATGAGACTTTTCTTAAGTCGGGCAGAGATGCCCCTTCATTGGAATGTCAATCCTGTTCACTGCAATCTACACCACCAGTTTAACTCCTTGTAGGGGTGCAGGGATGTCACATTTACATGCTGATTTTCTGGTTTAGATTTTGCAGGAATATAGAAAGGTTATTATTCAGGGCCCCTCTTTTATAAAATAATGGGACACATACTACAGTTCATCCCAACACTCTGGTGGCAAAGTCTGTCTATGTAAAATCTGAAAGCGGCATTGGGAAGTGTGTGACTTAGCAATGATGTGAAGGGATGGAGGATTCTGGAAATCCAATCACAGAAGGAAATATTGAGTAAGGTAGGTGGCCAACTGGCCAGTCAACTCCAGAGGAATAAAATGTCATTGTATCAGGGGCCATCATAATGCTCTTCACATCTGTCAAGGAGCAATGTGGGGTAGATGCAGTGAGAATTTGCCTTTCAGCTCCTCAGAGTGTGGGTTCATTCTCAGTGGAAAGAAAAGTATGGTCATGCACTGAGTTCCTTGGTTAAGATTTTAGACTTTGGCAATGAATTCAGATCTTGATTCCATCCTTCCTTTCTGTTGGAACTTTGTTAGACTGTGTAACATGTCTAAGACTAGCTTCATTATGTCTTAGGAAGAGAGGAGACAGGATTCAAAAGGCCAAATGAGAGAGTGGACAGGGTTCTTATAGAAAGATTTCTTCTAATATCATTGTGTGAGGCAGGCCAAAGTGATGGAGGAGGGCTGTATGTCTACAGGTTTATAAAGAAACTGCCTGTCCCTTTTGATAGGACAGCAGGTTAGATAGGCTGAGTAAACAGAACAGAATGCTGGGAGAAATAAGCCGAGTAAGACAGACACCATGCCACTGCTCTCTGAGACAGAAGCAGCTTAAGAATCTCCCTGGTAAGCCAGCAGCTCATGGTACTATACAGATTATTTGAAATGGCTTAATCACAATGTGAGAACTAGCTAATAAGAGGCTAGAAATAATGGGTCAAGCAGTATTTAAAAGAATACAGTTTCTGTAAAATTATTTCTGGAAAAGCTAGCCAGAGCTGGAGACAGGTGGCAGGATGCAGCCGGCCATTCCTATAACACCAAAGAGCAGTCAAAGTTAAGGTCAAAGCTCTGCCACTGAAATGTGTATAATATAAATTGGAAACACAGTTGTTTAAAAAGATGAGTGTAACATTTTATGGAAATGTGTATGCATGCATGCAGAGGCCAGAATTAACTGTGGGTGTCTTCCTTAGTTACTCTCTGTCATGTTTAAGATACATCATATCTTTGAACCTGGAGCTGATCAATTCCCCTTGACCAAAGAGTGAGACTCAGAGACCCAGGTGTGGCTGTCTCCACAGAACTGAGTGATGGGTTTATATCTTTAATTCTGAGATTCTTGCACAAGTTGAAGGGATCAAATTTATGTTCTTCATTTGTATGGGAAGCACCTTAATGACTGAGCCATGGCTGAAGAACAAGACAGTTGGTTAAAAAGTTTTGAGCTCTGAGTTAATATTCTGAAACAGAAAAGGGAATGGTATGACTTTAAAAGAAATGTTGGGGAGATTGAGATTAGAGACATTCAAACATGAATGCCTTTGCTTCCTCCCCTCAAGACTCCTGGTGGATGTGTCCAGAGGGCTACTGAATTATTACAGCATGGGGAAACGGCGAACTGTGACGTCTGTTTGGGCTCAGGTCTTGATATCAAATTTAGGGTGTAAATATATAAAAGTGTACATCCAGAGTAGCATGCTATGGTTGGTCTATCCCAGTAGTATATTGCATTTCAAAGCAGATGTTAATTTCTGTAGATGCTCATTATAGAGGGGCATGACAGCAGATGCTCAAGGCAGAGGTGCATTGTTATAGATGCTTAAGGCAAAGAAATATTGCTCCAGATGCTCAAGGCAGAGATACATCATTTTAGATGCTCTAGGCAGAGATACATCATTTTAGATGCTCTAGGCAGAGATTCATTACATGGGATTGAAATGGCATTCCATCTCCTGAGCGTTGACTGCCAGGATTTGTGGCTCATTAACCTTTAAAAATGCTTTCATTATCTTCCTGGAACTGGGACATGGGGTTCTTCATTTTCAGTTACCACCTTTGTCTCATCACTGCCTACATTTCGCATAGTCTCAGTTTTTCTACTTTCTGATTAGGAAAGCCATCTTTTGCAGTCTTAGCTTCTTCCAGAATGTAACTGAATATATTCTCTAGAACTCTGCAACTCCCCATGGTGTTACATGTCTTAGCTTTGGTATTACGTCCTCAGCTTCCATTGATGCTCAGAATTCTTCATCTGTTTCTTGTTGCTGCCAATGTGATTGTGGCCATGTATGTCATATCTCAAGCTGGATGCTCTATCTGTTTTTATTATTCCTGCAAGTGGTTCAATGCACTGTACCTGAGATAGAGACTCCTCTGGGGTAGAAGACGAGCAAAGAGGACATTTTGATGCCCTGGTATTACAACGCCAGATGAGATGCTTCCTCAAGCAGCAAACATCCTGTTTATATGATCAGAAGAAAGGCAGATGTGACAGTGTAGACTGTCATCATAACATCCTGGAAGATGCATTTTTTCCCAATTATGTTAGTTTTGAATCTTCCCCAAGGGTCCTTCATAAGCCGTTTGTTACATCACTGAGACTTTTTGTTGAGACTCTAGGGAGATATGCCTCCTTCTACCAATGGTGAGGATAACTCCAGGGAAAAGGTCATCTGTGCCACACTCTAGCTGGCCCTCTCAGAGTAGAAACTTCCAATGCTTGGGCTAGCTGCTTGGAGATTTTGTGGCCTAGACAGGAGTAGTGACTATGGAAAATGCTGTGGCTCTTTCCTACTTAGCTCAGGTCTCCTCCTCCATTTTGAAATCCTACAGGGTAGTGCTCTCATACTCCCTCTCCTTTTCTTTTATCTCTCCTGTGTGAACCCATAATTTTACTTTCTTATCTGACTCTGACCCTTCCATCTCCACATATAAAGTTCTTTAATGCCAATATGTAGTTTTGGTTGATAGACTCTATCCTGCAGGAAACCTACTTAGATAGGAAGTAAACAACTCAAATTAGCTATAGAGAGTTTGATAACCTGAGCAGATTCACAAGGCAACATCCTCCAAACAGTATATTGGTAGTAAATATATAACAGAGCAATAATAACAGACAAATAGAGATGTTTAGATGAGGCTCAGATCAACTGAGCCAAAGATTAAAAAAACACTCTTCAGACCACTGATCTGCCTCAAGGCTGCACAGTGAATTTCAGGTTCTCAGCCTTACTGAACTATTAACCATGCTGGGGTGGGCTTTGTTGAACCAACTGCTATTGAGTCATTTCTACTTTATAGGTGAGTTGAGCCCATTGATATTAAGTGATAGTAATGACCACTGAGACACTGTGTCTGAGCTAATGGGAGCTCAACAAAACAGCTGTGCTGGGACTGACAGAGCCTGGGATCAAAGTGGAAGCATTGAATGTGGCTGACAATTGGGGCAGAAGGAGAACCCAATGATAATGGCACTGGGATTTGACTGTACTGTACATACAGGCTTTAATCGATCATATTATATGTAGATGCATACCTTCCTCAAACGGGATGGAGGGGGGGCAAGGGCTTCCCACAGGTCAAGGTACCCTGCCCTCTATGAGGACTGAATTTGGAGTGGAGAGGATTGGAGGTTGCATGGTAGTTAGGGGGAGGAAGAAAGGTAGTGGAAATTAGAAATTTATTATTTATGAAGAAAGAAAAAATCAATAGAAGATAACCAATGGAGAAATGGGATCTAAGAAAAAAAAGTTTCATGTGATAAGATACAGGGATTGAGTTCCTTGGGCAAGATTGTGACTCGAGTAATTGGGAAGATGAGTGGGGGCTTATTTTGGGTCCCTTGGTGGCTGTATACAGCTTTTGAGGAGCTGAATGCTGGATGTTTCTGTGTGTAAATAGGGAAGTAACAAGCTTGTGAGGGGATTTCTGACATAAGTAGAGCCTTGGTGATGTCACAAAGCCTTGGTTCGTGGTAGCAACTCTGTTCCACTCAAAGCACTAGTCTTCCATGAAGGTGGGTTTATTCTCCTCACAGTGCCTGAGGAGGACAGTTCAGCTCCTGGTCTCCACAACTGTTCAACAGGCTTTTTGCACCTGAACATTTCCGGAAGATGGAATCTGGAGAGGTAGGACATTTTCTTTTGGTAAATATGTTTCCAAAGCAACTAAGACCTCTGTAGTGCAAAAAAGTTTTCCTTCAAATGTCCTGTGGGTCCACCATTTATGTTGTTACCAGCTCCTATATTTGATAGCTTTGGGGATAGTGAATGCCAGCTATTCTTCCCACTTTATCTTTGCTAACAATATCAAATTCATCAATCCACTAAATGGCAAAGCTCCTCTTTGTCCATAGTGTTTTAAAAGATACTAATTATTTCTCAATTGCTGCTCTTGCCCAGAATAATGAGTCTTTCAGGTTGAAGTGGGCCTCACAGTACTCATTTCCACAATGAAGACACAGAATGGCTTTATGTAATATACCTGGGTCTAGAATAGGAGACACAATACAGAGAGCCAGGGAATGGAGTGCCATGACATTGGGCAGGCTGTCTTGGATTGAGCCCCCTACCTATTAGCTTGATGTCGAAGGAGACGTGTGGATGTCCTTCGAATTCTTTGTTATCTGTTCAGATTTTTCTTACTCATGTCGGGGATAGGCATACGTTCTCCTCTCATTGACTTAGTCAGTCAGAAAGTAGGTTTCTCAGCAGAGGTCATTTGCCTTTGGGCAGCAGGAATGTGTCTCTGAGATTGATATACTGAGCTGTAGAGAAAAATATGCAAATTGTCCTATTTATTTCTTAAGAGAAAATTACAGTTAAGTATGCAAACCTGTTGATCAATATCTTTGTCTCCTGCACCAAAGTTCATCCAGAAAAGAGCCTTGACCTCATAGCCTAACCTTGTTATCCTTGCAGGCACTCATGGTTGAGGACACGACTTTGTTTCTGAATTAAACAGAAGGAAAGTTCTTTCAACCTAGAGAGTGGGCAGCTATGAAGCCCAAGCACAGAAAGATAGCCAAGAAACAGCGGACCAGGAGGTCAGTGGCCTATCTCAGTAAGTCTACAGCCATGATGAAGATGCCTCTTAGTATGAGATGCATGCCACCTGTCCAGAAGAGGAATGGGTCAACTCTCCAGAAGCAAAAACTGAGTAGGCCTTTTGAGGCCCTGGAGAATATTGTCGGCCACAGAATTTCTCACGGCTGGAAGGAAGCCAATGAACCAGTCACCCAGTGGAAAGCCATCATTCTAGATAAACTGCCAAAAAATCCCTCTCTCTATTTGTTGAAGTATGATGGGATAGATTGTGTCTATGGATTGGAGCTTCACAGTGATGAAAGGATTTTAAACCTTAAGTTCCTGCCTAACAACGTACCACGTCTCAGGAGACAGACACTCATCTCTCAAACACCATAGTTGGCAGAGCAGTGAAACATACATTTGAGGGCACAAATGGCTCTAAGGATGACTGGAAGGGGATGGTCCTAGAGAGGGTGCCAATCATGAAGACCTGGTTCTATATTACCTAGAAGAAAGATCCGGTCTTGTACATTTACCACCTCCTGGTTGACTACCTTGAAGGCAACCTCCACATCATGCCAGGCTCTATGGAGGAATGGACTGGGGTGGTCCAAGATGAGGTGCAGACCATGAAGACCTGTTTCTACATTACCTATGAGAAAGATCCAGTTGTGTACCTTTACCACCATCTAGATGACTACATTGAAAGCAACCTCCACATTATGCCAGGGTGTCCTCCAATAGGGTTGAATTTGGAATTAGGCAGGGATTCCTTGGCAGGCAAAAGCATGCAGCACAACAAAAAAGATGGAACCCAAAAGATAGGTAAAATTATTTACCAAGTTCCCACCAAACCTTCCGTGCATTTCATCAAGTTTGATAATGATTTCCATATCTATGTCTATGATTTGATAAAGATGCGTTAAAGTGAAATTCACAAACTTTGGGGGTCAGACTTAAAACTGTGTTTGGGAACTCTTTTTCAGAAATACCTCAGGTCTTCCATTAATCCTGGTATCTTTCCAAATGGAAATATTTTTTGCTCTAAAAATAAAAATTTGTGAAGATGTTATGTTGTTTGGTCAATGATGGAGTGTCTGGTGCATGGGACATCACAGAAAGACAGGCCTCAAAACAAAAGAGGACTTATGGTCTTTTCCCCTTGGAGAGAGAATGATGAAACGAGATGCAGTGTGTGGAAGAGGACAAGATGGCTGTTTAGGAAACAGAGGAAAGTGGCCAAAAAGATGTAGGATCTCAGAGAGGGATAATGCATGAGGGAAAAGCATGTCATATGGAAAGATGTGACATAGAGGTGTTGGGACTTAAGAGGATAGAGAGTGTTCGTGAAGCATCACAAATGTATACTCAGAAGCAAAGAAAATTGGGTTTCATTTGATTAATGGTTTAATTCATACCATCTGGAAGTCCCTGGGTATATTATCTCCACTGGAGCATGTTGAGTGACCAGGATCCTCCTGCCTAAAGAAAAGTGTCTCCTCTCAGATGCTCTTCTGCAATGGGGTGGACATCAGGCTACCTACTTACTTTTGCCAGGCTTCTATCTGCCACCTATTTTGTCATGCCTGGATTCTTTCTGTCTTGCACTCTCACTGTTCTTATGCATGCCATTCAACCCCTGTGAGTTCATTTAAACAATTGGCCTGTCTTAACTGTAAAACACTCTTCCCTTGTCATTGATCATGTACTGTGGGATTTGGGCTATAAAATTCATGAACAGACTCACCCACACCCAGGCTAAACTAGTACACATTGAATCAAATTGGTGTGTGACATGCACAGATATGATGAATGCACCGAGCTCTGTAAAATCAGTTACCTAGGGAATCAGTGATGGTAGGTGAAGTGTGGCAAAGACCCCACAAACCCATCAGACCCGAGGATACCAGTATGATATTGATGCCTGACTCCCATCATGCAAGGATCCTGACATCTTTAACAGGGCAGTTTTGGTTCCTTCATCTTCAGAAACTTGATTAGTAAGGTTGTAGGTGTCAAACTACCATTCAGGGCCCAGCATGTATGTCAACTGTGCCAGGTCAGGTAATTTTGCTACAATGTGGGTGAAAACTTTTACCAGGGCATGCTGGTACCCTCGCCCCTTCTTCTCCTCAACATCATCATCACTCTCCTGGGTGGGTCTAGAGCACAAAGAAGGCAAAATGGACTAAGCTTCCTCCTTAGTGGATAACCTTATCTACCCTCAATTTGGACTGACTTTCAGAGGGCATGCAGCACATTTTATCCTATTAGCCATCTCTTTCATTGGATCACTCACTTATCCAATGAATGATTGAATTTATCCATTCCTCCATGTCTCTATCTTCTTCAATCCCTTCTTCCATTTCCCCATATTTTGTATCTACCGGTTGCCAAGATAAATCTACTATGTCTCTTCTGTTCTAGAAACTTTCATTTGTAAAGAACTTGCCGTCTCAGGGGTGAATTTTTATGAGTTCTCTGTAGATAGAGACCATATGAGGAGGAAAAGAGGAGCAACCATGACAACACTTGAGCAGTAGAGTTAGGCAGATTACAGATTGATGCCTGGCAAGCCTGTACAATGAGTTAGATTCCCATGAGCTCTGTCACTGTGATCTCACATAGATAACTCATTCAGTGTTCACGTCCAGGACATTGAGTTTTAATTTTTGTCCTACTCTGGTAAAGAAACCAAGATGAGGAGAATAGAGGAGCCTGATGTAAGGCCACAAAATGGGTCATTTGAAAAGGTAAGACTACATGCCTCCATGTGTGCTGCCACCCTTCTTAGTAAATCCATCTTTCCATAGATTAGCTATAGGCAACCCAAGTGTCCAGGACACTGCTAACCACAGGTTTGAACCTAACTGCCTTTGATTTCTGAAACAATTGCTGTCCAGTTAAGGTCTCATAACAACACAGCAAGGTATGTAAGAATGCCCCACCATCAGCTTAGAGCATGTTCAGGACCCCAATGAGGCAGCAAGTTATCTTTATTGGAAATACAAATGTTTCTGGAGGGACAAAAGGATGTACCTTAAAAAAAAAAGACTGGTGTACTCACTATGATTTTATGTGATATGGCTCACACAGGCTTCTGGTTCTGAATACTTGGTCCTCAGGAGGTTTTGTAGGTTGTGGAGACCCAGAACCTAGCTGGAGGAATTGCGGTCTGAAAGCTCAAGCCTTGATGTTTCAGGGCATCCTTTCACTGCTCCCCAATGTTTACTGATTTCCTTACAGAGAATGAGAGGCCTCCTACTCCTGCTGCCATGGCTTCTGCAACATGAACAGTGAGAACCCCCTCCACACCCTGGTTGCTCTCATCACATAGGAAGTTGTAAGTCACAAACAATCTCCCACACCAGTTTAGAATTATGATTCATAAAATGGTTATTTCTTTTAAGGGGAAAACCTTACAGATTGCCATGCTAGACAACAGCCCTCTGCAGGATGAGGAGAGGAGCCTAGTAGCTGGATGTGGAGGTGGATGCAACAGAGCAAGCTGAAGGCAGTTGCTCCATTTTGAAAGAGAGAGACACCACACCCCAATGGCCTTTATCTCAGTTGCTATAGCCTGAAAGAGCAGAAAGAGCTCCTGCAACACACATATTTGGACATAGCAGCAAAATTTACCAGTATGTGACAAAAACCTATTTTAGTTTATTTTGTTCATGCTTTCATGTACATGGGAGAGACAGGATCTGCTTCATGCGTTTGTGTGACCAATGATTTCCCTTTAAGAAAAAACCCACAAACGCTCCCAACAACATCATCAGCATTCAACAACATGTCCAGTATTTCTTTGCTTTGCCTTTGATTGAGCAGTAAATCATGCTGCTAGTTAATCTGTGCAAGCAATGTGAATTTCTCTGTAAATATATAGACAGAATTGACAGGTATCTTAAACATGTCAGGGGGTCACACTGCAATGGAGTGGGTTAATCATCACCATGTGACAGTGACATATTTAAGATCTCTCCTTTGTCATTAAATCTCAGAATTGTCAAGATGTTATGTTTTTGTGCAGACTTCTCAGGGTTTTCTCACATTCGTGGTTTCCATGGTTGTTTGCTAGTTATGCTAACATGTCTTTTGCCAGATTCTGTCAGTTTTTGCCATGCACTCTCAGCTCCACAACTTCTCCTGCCCTAAGATTCTAGTTCCAGGCATTTTAGACATCTTGTGACTGTTGCACAAGTGTCTCATGTTCCGCCTAAATGATTTGGAATGTTATTTAGCCTGAGTTTTAACTTCCATCCCTGAGTTCATTGACTTTCCTTGACCATCTTTCTTGGGCCACTGAGCTGAACTACTAGGGGTTTGCTCCAGTTACTTCTCCATGCTGAGACAGCCTACACTCTCAATACTACTGTGATAGTGTTTCTGTAGCAAGTATTCTTCTCAAGATAAGAAGAAATTTATGTGGTCCTATTATATGTGGATGAATACCTTCCTCAATCTGGATGGAGTGGGGCATGGGCTTCCCACATGTCAAGGTACCCTGCCCTCTATTAGGACTGGATTAGGAGTGGAGAGGATTGGTGGTTGCCTGAGTAGTGAGGGGGAGGAGGAAAGAAGTGGAAATTTGGAATTTATTATTTATGAAGGAAGAAAAAATCAATCATAGATAACCAACGGAGAGATGCGAGTTAAGAAAAAAAAAACTTTCATATGAGTTGTTGACTCAGACAACAAAGACTTTTTCAGAAAAATAAGATCCAGGGATTGAGTTGCTTGGGGAAGAGTGTGACTCGAGTAATTGGGAAGATGACTGGGGGCTTATTTTGGGTCTCCTGCTGGCTGTATACAGCTTTTTAGGAGCTGAATGCTGGATGTTTCTGTGGGTAAATAGGTAAGTAGCAGGCTTGTGTGGAAATTGCTGACATAAGAAGAACCTTGGTGATGTCACAAAGCCTTGGTTCATGGTAGCAACTCTGTTACACTCAAAGCACTAGTCTTCCATGAAGGTGGGTTTATTATCCTCAGAGTTCCTGAAGAGGACAGTTCAGCTCCTGGTCTCCACAACCGTTCAACAGGCTTTTTGCACCTGAACATTTCCGGAAGATGGAATCTGGAGAGGCAGGACATTTTCTTTTGGTAAATATGTTTACAAAGCAACTAAGACCTCGGTAAGACAAAAGAGTTTTCTTTCAAATGTCCTGTGGGTCCACCATTTATGTTGTTTCCAGCTGCTATATTTGAGAGTTGTGGGTTGGTGAATGCCAGCTATTCTTCCCACTTTATCTTTGCTAACAATATCATATTCATCAATCCACTAAAATGGCAAAGGCCCAATTTGTCCATAGTGTTTTAAAAGATACTAATTATTTCTCAATTGATGCTGTTGCCTAGAATAGTCTTTCTGGTTGAAGTTGGTCTCACAGCACTCACTTCCACAATGAAGACACAGAATGGCTTTATGTAATATAACTGGGTCTGGATCAGGAGACACAAATCTGAGAGCCAGTGGACTGGAGTGCCATGACCTTGGGCAGGCTGTCTTGGATTGAGCCCCCTACCTATTAGCTTGATGTCGAAGGAGACGTGTGGATGTCCTTCGAATTCTTTGTTATCTGTTCAGATTTTTTTACTCATTTCGGGGATAGGCATACCTTCTCCTCTCATTGACTTAGTCAGTCAGAATGTAGGCTTCTCAGCAGAGGTCATTTGCCTTTGGGCAGGAGGAATTTGTCTCTGAGACTGATATAGTGAGCTGTAGAGAAAAATTTGCTAATTGTCCTATTCATTTTAAGAGAATATTACAGTTATGTATGCAAAACTGTTCAGCACTGTCTTTGTCTCCTGCCCCAAAGTTCTTCCAGAAAAGTGCCATGACCTCACAGCCTCCCCTTCTTATCCTTGCAGGCACTCATTATTGACGCCATGACTTTGTTTCTGAATTAAACAGAGGGAAAGTTCTTTCAACTTAGAGAGTGGGCAGCTATGAAGCCCAAGCACAGAAAGATAGCCAAGAAACAGCAGACCAGGAGGTGATTGGCCTATCTCAGCAAGTCTACAGCCATGATGAAGATGCCTCTTAGTATGAGATGCATACCACCTCTCCAGAAGAGTAATGGGTCATCTCTCCAGAAGCAAAAACTGAGTAGGCCTTTTGAGGCCCTGGAGAATATTGTCTGTCACAGAATTTCTCAAGGCTGGAAGGAAGCCAATGAACCAGTCACCCAGTGGAAAGCCATCATTCTAGATCAACTGCCAATGAATCTCTCTATTTGTTGAAGTATGATGGGATAGCTTTGTCTATGGATTCGAACCTCACAGTGATGAAAGGATTTTAAACCCTTTGTTCCTGCCTAACAACGTACCATTTCCTCAGGAGACAGACACTCATCTCTCAAACACCATAGTTGGCAGAGCAGTGAAACAAACATTTCAGGGCACAAATGTCTCTAAGGATGACTGGAAGGGGATGGTCTTAGAGGACGTGCCAATCATGAAGACCTGGTTCTATATTAGCTACAAAAAAGGTTCGGTCTTGTACATTTGCCTCCTCCTGGTTGACTACCGTGAAGGTAACCTCCACATCATGCCAGGCTCTATGGAAATGTGGAGTGGGGTGGTCCCAGATGGGGTGTAGACCATGAAGAACTGTTTCTACATTACCTATGAGAAAGATCCAGTTGTGTATCTTTACCACCGTCTAGATTACTACTTTGAAAGCAACCTTCATATTAAGCCAGGATGTCCTCCAATAGGGGTGAATTTAGAATTAGGCAGGGATTCCTTGGCAGGCAAAAGCGTGCAGCACAACGAAAAAGATGGAACCCAAAAGATAGGTAAAATTTTTTACCAAGTTCCCACCAAACCTTCCGTGCATTTCATCAAGTTTGATAATGACTTCCATATCTATGTCTTTTCCCATTGGAGAGGAAAGGAAAAAAGGAGATGCAGTGTGTGGAAGAGGACAAGATGGCTGTTTTGGAAACAGAGGAGAGTGGCCAAAAAGATGTAGGATCTCAGAGAGGGATAATCCATGAGGGAAAAGCGTGTCATATGGAAAGATGTGACATCGAGGTGTTGGTACTTAAGAGGATACAGAGTGTTCGTGAAGCTTCACAAATGTATACTCAGAAGCAAAGAAAATTAGGTTTCATTTGATTAATGGTTTAATTCATACCATCTGTAAGTCCCTGGTTATATTATCTCCACTGGAGCATGTTGAGTGACCAGGATCCTCCTGCCTAAAGAAAAGTGTCTACTCTCAGTGGCTCTTCTGCAGTGGGTTGGACCTTAGGCTACCTACTTACTTTTGCCAGGCTTTTGTCTGCCACCTATTTTGTCATGCCTGGATTCTTTCTGTCTTGCACTCTCACAGGTCTTATGCATGCCATTCAACTCTTGTGAGTTCATTTAAACAATTGTCCTGCAATAACTGTAAAACACTGTACCCTTTTCATGGATCAAGTTCTGTAGGACTTGGCTATAAAAGTCATGAACAGACTCACCTGCACCCAGGCTAAACATGTACACATTGATGTACATTGGTGTGTGACATGCACACATATGATGAATGCACTGAGCTCCCTAGAATCAGTTACCTAGGAAATCTGTGATGCTAGGAGAGGTGTGAAAAAGACCCCACAAACCCATCAGACCTATAGCCTGAAGGAGCAGAAGGAGCTCCTGCAACACACCTATTTGGACATAGCAGCATAATTTACCAGTATGTGACAAAAACCTATTTTTGTTTATTGTTTTCAGTCTTTCATGATACATGGCAGAGATAGGATATGCTTCATGCATTTGTGTGACCAATGATTACCCTTTAAGAAAAAACCCACAAACACTCCCAACAACATCATCAGCATTCAACAACATGTCCATGATTGCTTTGCTTTGCCTTTGATGGAGTGGTAACTCATGCTGCTAGTTAATCTGTGCAAGCAATGTGAATTTCCCTGTAAATATATAGAGAGAATAGACAGTTTATCATAAAATATCAGGAGGTCACACTGCTATGGAGTGGGTAAATCATCACCATGTGATAGTGACATATTTAAGATCTCTCCTGTCTTTAAATCTCAGAATTGTCAAGATGTTATGTTTTTGTGCAGACTTCTCAGAGTTTTCTCCCATTCATGGTTTCCATGGATGTTTGCTAGTTACACTTACATGTCTTTTGCCAGATTCTGTCAGTTTTTCCCATGCACTCTCAGCTCCACAACTTCTCCTGCCCTAAGATTCTAGTTCCAGGCATTTTAGACATCTTGTGACTGTTGCACAAGTGTCTCATGTTCCACCTAAATGATTTGGAATGTTATTTAGCCTGAGTTTTAACTTCCATCCCTGAGTTCATTGACTTTCCTTGACCATCTTTCTTGGGCCACTGAGCTGAACTACTAGGGGTTTGCTCCAGTTACTTCTCCATGCTGAGACAGCCTACACTCTCAGTACTACTGTGATAATGTTTCTGTAGCAAGTATTCTTCTCAAGATAAGAAGAAATTTATGTGGTCCTATTATATTTAGATGCATACCCTCCTCAATCTGGATGGATTGGGGCATGGGCTTCCCACAGGTCAAGGTACCCTGCCCTCTATTAGGACTGGATTTGAAGTGGAGAGGATTGGTGGTTGCCTGAGTAGTGAGGGGGAGGAGGAAAGGAAGTGGAAATTTGAAATATATTATTTATGAAGGAAGAAAAAATCAATCAAAGATAACCAACGGAGAGATGCGAGTTAAGAAAAATAAAACTTTCATGTGAGTTGTTTACTCAGACACCAAAGACTTTTTCAGAAAAAAAGATACATGGATTGAGTTGCTTGGGCAAGAGTGTGAATCGAGTGATGGGGAAGATGAGTGGGGGCTTATTTTGGGTCCCCTGGTGGCTGTATACAGCTTTTGAGGAGCTGAATGCTGGATGTTTCTGTGGGTAAATAGGGAAGTAACAGGCTTGTGTGGGGATTTCTGACATAAGTAGAGCCTTGGTGATGTCACAAAGCCTTGGTTCGTTGGGTAGCAACTCTGTTCCACTCAAAGCACTAGTCTTCAATGAAGGTGGGTTTATTATCCTCACAGTGCCTGAGGAGGACAGTTCAGCTCCTTGTCTCCACAGCCGTTCAACAGGCTTTTTGCACCTGAACATTTCCGGAAGATTGAATCTGGAGAGGCAGGACATTTTCTTTTGGTAAATATATTTCCAAAGCAACTAAGACCTCTGTAATACAAAGAAGTTTTCCTTCAAATGTCCTGAGGGTCCACCATTTACGTTGTTACTAGCTCCTATATTTGATAGTTGTGGGTTGGTGAATGCCAGCTATTCTTCCCACTTTATCTTTGCTAACAATATCATATTCATCAATCCACTAAAATGGAAAAGCTCCTCTTTGTCCATAGGTGTTTTAAAAGATACTAATTATTTCTCAATTGCTGCTGTTGCCTTGAATAATGAGTCTTTCAGGTTGAAGTGGGTCTCACAGTACTCACTTCCACAATGAAGACACAGAATGGCTTTATGTAATATACCTGGGTCTGGATCAGGAGTCACAAATCAGAGAGCCAGTGGACTGGAGTGCCATGACCTTGGGCAGGCTGTCTTGGATTGAGCCCCCTACCTATTAGCTTGATGTCGAAGGAGACGTGTGGATGTCCTTCGAATTCTTTGTTATCTGTTCAGATTTTTCTTACTCATTTCGGGGATAGGCATACCTTCTCCTCTCATTGACTTAGTCAGTCAGAAAGTAGGTTTCTCAGCAGAGGTCATTTGCCTTTGGGCAGCAGGAATGTGTCCTTGAGATTGATATACTGAGCTGTAGAGAAAAATTTGCAAATTGTCCTATTTATTTCTTAAGAGAAAATTACAGTTCGGTATGCAAACCTGTTGATCAATATCTTTGTCTCCTGCACCACAGTTCTTCCAGAAAAGAGCCTTGACCTCATAGCCTCCCCTTGTTATCCTTGATGGCTTTCCACTGTGTGACTGGTTCATTGGCTTCCTTCCAGCCGTGAGAAATTCTGCGGCATACTATAAACTCCAGGGCCTCAAAAGGCCTACTCAGTTTTTGCTATTGGAGAAATGACCCATTCGTCTTCTGGAGAGGTGGCATGCATCTCATACTAAGAGGCATCTTCATCATGGCTGTAGACTTACTGAGATAGACCACAGACCTCCTGGTCCGCAGTTTCTTGGCTATCTTTCTGTGTTTGGGCTTCATAGCTGCCCACTCTCTAGGTTGAAAGAACTTTCCCTCTGTTTAATTCAGAAACAAAATCGTGGCCTCAATAATGAGTGCCTGCAAGGATAAGAATGGTAGGCTGTGAGGTCAAGGTCTTTTCTGGAAGAACTTTGGGGCAGGAGACAAAGACAGTGCTGAACAATTTTGCATACCTAACTGTAATTTTCTCTTAAGAAATGAATAGGACAATTAGCAAATTTTACTCTACAACTCACTATATCAGTCTCGGAGACAAATTCCTGCTGCCGACAGGCAAATGACCTCTGCTGAGAAACCTACTTTCTGACTGACTAAGTCAATGAGAGGAGAAGGTATGCCTATCCCCGAAACGAGTAAGAAAAATCTGAACAGATAACAAAGAATTCGAAGGACATCCACACGTCTCCTTCAACATCAAGCTAATAGGTAGGGGGCTCAATCCAAGACAGCCTGCCCAAGTTCATGGCATTCCAGTCCACTGGCTGTCTAATTTGTGTCTCCTGATCCAGACCCTGGTATACTACATAAAGCCATTCTGTGTCTTCATTGTGGAAGTGAATACTGTGAGACCAACTTCAACTTGAAAGACTCATTATTCTAGGCAACAGCAGCAATTGAGAAATAATTAGTATCTTTTAAAACACCTATGGAAAAAGAGGAGCTTTGCCATTTTAGTGGATTGATGAATATGCTATTGTTAGCAAAGATAAAGTGGGAAGAATAGCTGGCATTCACGAACCCATAACTATCAAATATAGGAGCTGGTAACAACAGAAATGGTGGACCCGCAAGACATTTGAAGGAAACCTTTTTTGTACTACAGAGGTCTTAGTTGCTTTGGAAACATATTTACCAAAAGAAAATGTCCTACCTCTCCAGATTCCATCTTCCGGAAATGTTCAGGTGTTAAAGCCTGTTGAACTGTCGTGGAGTCCAAGAGCTGAACTGTCCTCCTCAGGCACTGTGAGGATAATAAACCCACCTTCATGGAAGATGAGTGTTTTGAGTGGAACAGAGTTGCTACCATGAACCAAGGCTTTGTGACATCAAAAACGCTCTACTTATGTCAGAAATCCCCACGCAAGTTTGTTACTTCCCTATTTACTCACAGAAACATCCAGCATTCATCTCCTAAAATGCTGTATACAGCCACCAGCATTCCCAAAATAAGCCCCCACTCATCTTCCCAATTACTCGAGTCACACACTTGCCCAAGCAACTCAATCTCTGTATCTTATTTTTCTGAAAAAGTCTTTGGTGTCTGGTCAACAACTCACATGAAAGATTTTTTTCTTAACTCGCATCTCTCCATTGGTTATCTTTGATTGATTTTTCTTCCTTCATAAATAATAAATTTCAAATTTCCACTTCCTTTCCTTCTCCCCCTCACTACTCAGGCAACCACCAATCCTCTCCACTCCTAATCCAGTCCTAATAGAGGGCAGGGTACCTTGACATGTGGGAAGTCCATGCCACAGTCCATCCAGATTGAGGAAGGTATGCATCTACATATAATAGGACCACATAAATTTTTTCTTATCTCGAGAAGAATACTTGCTACAGAAACACTATCACAGTAATACTGAGAATATAGGCTGTCATAGCATGGAGAAGTAACTGGAGCAAACCCCTAGTAGTTCAGCTCCGTGGCCCAAGAAAGATGGTCAAGGAAAGTCAATGAACTCATGGTTGGAAGTTAAAACTCAGGCTAAATAACATTCCAAATCATTTAGGCAGAACATGAGACACTCATGCAACAGTCACAAGATGTCTAAAATGCCTGGAACTAGAATCTTTGGGCAGGAGAAGTTGTGGAGCTGTGAGTGCATGGCAAAAACTGACACAATCTGGCAAAAGACATGTTAGCGTAACTAGCAAACATCCACGGAAACCATGAATGGGAGAAAACCCAGAGAAGTCTGCACAAAATCATAACATCTTGACAATTCTGAGATTTAAAGACAAAGGAGAGATCTTAAATATGTCACTGTCACATGGTGATGATTAACCCACTCCATTGCAGTGTGACCCCCTGACATGTTTAAGATACCTGTCAATCCTGGTCCGCTGTTTCTTGTTATCCTTGCAGGCACTCATGGTTGAGGCCACAACTTTGATTCTGAATTAAACAGAGGGAACGTTCTTTCAACCTAGAGAGTGGGCAGCAATGAAGCCCAAGCACTGGAAGATAGCCAAGAAACAGCGGACCAGGAGGTCAGTGGCCTATCTCAGCAAGTCTACAGCCATGATGAAGATGCCTCTTAGTATGAGATGGATGCCACCTCTCCAGAAGAGGAATGGGTCATCTCTTCAGAAGCAAAAACTGCATTGGCCTTTGAGGCCCTGGAGAATATTGTCGGCCGCAGAATTTCTCAAGGCTGGAAGGAACCAATGAACCAGTCACCTAGTGAAAGCCATCATTCTAGATCAAATGCCAACAAATCCCTCTCTCTATGTGTTGAAGTATGATGGGATAGCTTTGTCTATGGATTGGAACCTCACAGTAATGAAAGGATTTTAAACCCTTTGTTCCTGCCTAACAACATACCATTTCCTCAGGAGACAGACACTCATCTCTCAAACACCATAGTTGGCAGAGCAGTGAAACAAACATTTCAGGGCACAAATGTCTCTAAAGATGACTGGAAGGGGATGGTCCTAGAGGAGGTGCCAATCATGAAGACCTGGTTATATATTACCTACAAAAAAGGTTCGGTCTTGTACATTTGCCACCTCCTTGTTGACTACCTTAAAGGTAACTTCCACATCATGCCAGGCTCTAAGGAAGAGTGGAGTGGGGTGGTCCCAGATGAGGTGTAGACCATGAAGAACTGTTTCTACATTACCTATGAGAAAGATCCAGTTATGTATCTTTACCACCGTCTAGTTTACTACATTGAAAGCAACCTTCATATTATGCCAGGATGTCCTCAAATAGGGGTGAATTTGGAATTAGGCAGGGATTCCTTGGCAGGTAAGAATGTGCAGCACAATGAAAAAGATGGAACCCAAAAGATAGGTAAAATTATTTACCAAGTTCCCACCAAACCTTCCGAGCCTTTCATCAAGTTTGATAATGACTTCCATATCTATGTCTATGATTTGATGAAGATCTGTTAAAGTGAAATTCACAAATTTTGGGGGTCAGACTTAAAGCTTGTTTGGGGAACTCTTTTTTTTTTTTTCAGAAATACCTTAGGTCTTCTATTAATCCTGGTATCTTTCCCAATGGAATTTTTTTTTGCTCTAAAAATAAAATTTGTGAAGATGTTATGTTTTTTGGTCAATGATGGAGTGTCTGGTGGATGGGACATCACAGAAAGATATGCCTCAAAACAAAACAGAACTTATTGTCTTTTCCCCTTGGAGAGGAAAGGAAGAAAGGAGATGCAGTGTGTGGAAGAGGACAAGATGGCTGATTAGGAAACAGAGGAGAGTGGCCAAAAAGACGTAGGATCTCAGAGAGGGATAATGCATGAGAGAAAAGCGTGTTATATGGAAAGATGTGACATCGAGGTGTTGGGACTTAAGAGGATACAGAGTGATCGTGAAGGGTCACAAATGTATACTCAGAAGCAAAGAAAATTAGGTTTCATTTGATTAATGGTTTAATTCATACCATCTGTAAGTTCCTGGGTATATTATCTCCACTGGAGCATGTTGAGTGACCAGGATCCTCCTGCCTAAAGAAAAGTTTCCACTCTCAGTGGCTCTTCTGCAATGGGTTGGATCTTAGGCTACCTACTTACTTTTGCCAGGCTTCTGTCTGCCACCTATTTTGTCATGCCTTGATTCTTTCTGTCTTGCACTCTCACAGGTCTTGTGCATGCCATTCCACCCTTGTGAGTTCATTTAATCAATTGGCCTGCAATAACTGTAAAACACTGTACCCTTTTCATGGATAATGTTCTGTGGGACTTCGCTATAAAAGTCATGAACAGACTCACCTGCACCCAGGCTATTCATGTACACATTGATGTACATTGGTGTGTGACATGCACACATATGATGAATGCACCGAGCTCTGTAGAATCAGTTACCTAGGGAATCTGTGATGTTAGGAGGAGTGTGGAAATGACCCCACAAACCCATCAGACCCGAAAATACCAGTACGATATTGATACCTGACTCCCATCAAGGGGTTTTGTGGAGTGTGTGAATTAGGATTGAAGTGAGGGGATGGAGGATTCTGGAAATCAAATCACTGAAGGAAAGATTGAGTAAGGTATGTGGCCAACTGGCCCGTTAAATACAAAGGAATAAGATGTCAATGTATCAGTGGTGAGGGGTCCATCATAATGCTCTGCATATCTGTCAAGGGCCAGAATGCTCGGAGAAAGAAGCCTAGTCAACAGACACCATGCCCCCCTGCCCCCCGAGACAGAAGCAGCTTATGATTCTCATAAGCTCATGGTGCTTCACAGATTATTTGAAATGGGTTAATCAAGATGTGCGAATTAGCAACTAAGAGGCTAGACCTAATGGGCAAAGTATTATTTAAAATAATACAGTTTCTATGTAATTATTTTGGGTAAATCTAGCCAGTGCGGGAACCTGGTGGCAGAAAACATTCAGCTGTTCCTACAACTCAAAAGAGCAGTCAAAATTAAGCTCAAAACTTCACCACAGAAATGTGTATATTTAGAAATTCAAAAGACAGTTGTTTAATATATGAGTGTAACTTTTTATGGAGATGTGTATACATGCATGCAAAGGCCATAATTAACCGTGGGTTTCTCCTTAATTTCTCTCTGTCATGATTAAGATATGTCATCTCTTTGAACCTGGAGCTGACAAATTCCCTTTGACCAAATAGCGAGTCTTAGAGACCCAGGTGTTGCTGTCTGCTCAGCACTGAGTGATGAGTTGATATCTTTAATGCCGAGATTTTTGCACAAGTTTGAAGGGATCAAATTTATGGTCTCCGTCTGTATGGAATGCACCTTACTGACTGTGCCATGGCTGAAGAACAAGACAGTTGGTTAAAAAATATTGAGCTATGAGCAAATATTCTGGATCACAAAAGGGAATCGTATAACTTTAAAAGAAGTGCTGTGGAGATTGAGATGAGAGACATTCAAACGTGAATGCCTTTGCTTCCTCCCCTCAAGTCTTTGGTGGATGTGTCCAGAGGCCTACTGAATTATCACAGCATGGGGAAACTGTGAACTGTGAAATCTGTTTGTGCTCAGGTCTTGATATCAAATTTAAGGTGTAGTCATATAAAAGTGTACATCCAAAGGAAACATGCAATGGTAGGTCTATCCCAGTAGTATATCGCTTTTTAAAGCAGATGTTAATTTCTGTAGATAATCATTTTAGAGGGGTATGACAGCAGATGCTCAAGGCCGAGGTGCATTGCTATAGATGCTTAAGGAAAAGAAATATTGCTCCAGATGCTCAAGACAGAAATGCATCATTGTAGATGCTCAAGGCAGAGATTTATTACATGGGATTAACATGTAATTTCAACTCCTGAGCTCTGACTGCCAAGATTTGTGGCTCAATAACTTTTAAAAATGATATCAGTATCATGTTGGGATAGGGACTTGGGGTTCTTCATTGCTCTGTGACCACCCTTGACTCCCTCACTGCCTCCTTTTTGCAGTCCCAATTTTTCTACTTTCTGATTATGAAAGACATCTTTTGCAGTCTTAGCTTTTTCCAGAATGTAACTGAATTTACTCTCTGAAACTCTGAAACTACCCATGGTATTACATGACTTAGCTTTGGTATTAGGTCCTCAACTTCCACTGATGCTCAGACTTCTTCATCTGTTTCCTTGTTGCTGCATATGTAATTGTGGCCATGTATGCTATACCTCATTCTGGATGCTCTACCTATTTTTCTGTTATCCTGCAAATGATTCATCCCAATGTACCTGAGAGAGAGACCACTCTCGGGTAGAAGACCAGCAAAGAGGACATTTTAATTCCTGGTATTACAATCCCAGATGAGATGCTTCCCAAACCAGAAGGCATTCTGTTCATATGATCAGAAGAGAGGCAGATGTGCCTGTGTAGATTGACATCATCACATCCTAGAAGATGTATTATCTCCCAACTCTGTTAGTTATAATGCTTCTCCAAGTGTCCTTAATAAGCCTTTTTATTTTCATCTGTGAGATTGTTGTTGAGATTCTAGGGAGACATGCCTCCTTCTGTCCATGATGAGGATAACTCCAGGGAAAATGGTCATATGTGGCACACTCTGGCTGCCCCTCTCAGAAGAGAAACTTCCAATGCGTGTGCTAGCTGCTTGGAGATATTGTGGCCTAGACAGGAATAGTGACTGTGGAAAGAGCTGTGGCTGTTTCCTTCTTAGCTCAGGTCCCCTCCTCCATTTTGAAAGACTATAGGGTAGTGATCTCATACTCCCTTTCCTTCTCTTTTCTCTCTCCTGTCTGTGTCCACAATTGCAACTTCTTATCAGACTCTGACCCTCAACCTCCCCATTTATAGATCTTTAATGCCTACATGTAGTCTTGGTTGGTAAACACTATCCTGCAGGGAAACTACATAAGATAGAAAGTAACCAACTCAAATTAATTATAGAGTCTTGAAATAATCACATAAAACCTATATTATTCACAATAGTCTTTGGCCAATCAACTCAAATTAATTATAGAGAGTCCATTAAACTGAGCAGATTCAATAGACCCCTTCCTCCAAACAATATATTGGCAGTAAATATATAACCGAGCAATCATCACAGACAAATAGACATGCTTAGATGAAGCCCAGATCAAGTGAGCAAACAGATTTTTTTTAAAAAAAAAACACTCTTCAGTTCAACAAGCTGATTTGTTTGTGGAGGCCACTCATTAGTTAGTTTTCTGACCACCTTGACTTGAAATAATCACATAAAACCTATATTATTCACAATACTCTTTGGCCAATAGCTTAACCATATTTCTAGATTCCTCCCTCATTCTAAACTAACACATTTGCATTTATTTGTATCACCACTAGTTCATGTCTTACCAACAAATTTTTGTAGCTCCAGAGTAGGTGTTTTTCCCTGGTGGTGTCTAGGTGGCTTCTCACTGACCCCACCTCCTTTCTCCCAACATTGTTTACTTTTACCACCTAGGTCTATTCTGCTAAGCTACTGGCTGAAATAATGTTATTCATTAACCAATAAAAACAAACATAGACAGAAGGACTTCCCAAACCAACCCTTTGTCCAATGTATAAATTCTAAGAACTGGTATAAAAATTTATTATTAAACGAAGTACTTGAAAGAGGTTGATGTTAATTCTCACGATCTGGAATAAATGTGTTGGTGGGGAACCTACTTCCTCAAGATGGGCTAGGAAATTTGGCTTTTGATATTCGTCATGTTGTATCACTTCTCTTAATGTCTTCATTATTTTATGAGCACACCACTGTTTTCCTGTGTGACTCTTTTGATATAGGGGTTTGCCATTGAATTTAAAGACCATCCTAACCTGAAATGAGCAATTTTTGAGAATCATAAGCTTCTATTTACAAAGTTCTTTTTTTAAATAAAATCCCTCAGATGGCTACCTTAATTAAGATATATGCTTCTCTGCTCCCATATCCATCCTTACTTTATCCCAATCATCCCAATTCCCCAAGTTCCCCCCATCCTCTCCTTCTTACTTTTCTCCTCCAATCCCCTCTTATCCTATCCCACCCCACCCCCCAGATCCCAAATTTTTGCTTGACAATCTGGTCTACCTTTCATATCCAGGAGAATAACTATATGTTTTCCTTTGGGATCACCTTCTTATATAGCTTCTTTAGAATCACAAATTATAGATGCAATGTTCTTTGTTTATAGCTAGAAACCAATTATGACTGAGTACATCCCATTTTCATCTTTTCGGGTCTGGGAAACCTCACTCAGAAAAGTGTTTTCTATTTCCATGCATTTGCATACAAAATTCAAGAAGTCATTGTTTTTTACCACTGAGTAGTGCACTACTGTGTATATTTTCCACACTTTGTTCATCTATTCTTACATGGAAGGGCATCTAGGTCGTGTCCAGATTCTGGCTATTACAAATAATGCTGCTATGAACATAGTTGAACAAATGATTTTGTAATATGATAGGGAATCTCTTGGGTATATTCCCCAGTGTGGTATTGCTTGGTCCTTGGTTAGGTTGATCCCAAATTTCCTGAGAAACCGCCACACTGATTTCCAATGTGGTTGGACAAGTTTGCATTCTGCCCAGCATTTGATGAGGGTACCCCTTCCTCCACAACCTCTCCAGCAAAGGCTATCATTAGTGTTTTTGATTTTAGCCATTTTGACAGGTGTAAGTTTATATCTCAAAATTGTTATGATTTGCATTTCCCTGATCACTAATGAGGTTGAGCATGACCTTAAGTGTCTTTTGGCCAATTAAACTTCTTCTGTTGAGAATTCCCTGATAGTTCAGTGCCCCATGTTTTAATTGAGTTAATTAGCATTTTAAAGTCTAGTTTTTTGATTTCTTTATATATTTTTGAGATCAGACCTTTGTCTGTTGCAGGGTTGGTGAAGATCTTCTCCCAGTCAGTGGGTTGCCATTTTGTCTTAGTGACAGTGTCCTTTGTTTACAGAAGCTTATCAGTTTAAGTAGGTCCCAATTATTCAATGTTGCCTTTATCATCTGTGTTGCTGGGGTTATACATAGGAAGAAATCTCCTGTGCCCATATGTTGTAGGGTACTTCCCACTTTCTCTTCTCAGGTTCAGTGTGTTCAGATTGATATTAAGGTCTTTGATCCATTTGGACTTGAGTTTTGTGCATGGTGATAGATATGGGTTTATTTTCATTCTTCTACTGGTTGACATCGAGTTCTGCCAGCACCATTTGTTGAAGATGCTTTCTTCCATTGTATACTTTTAGCCACTTTATAGAAAATGAGGTGTTCAGATGTTTGTGGGTTAAAATCAGTATCTTCTATATGATTCAATTGGTCGAATTCTATGATTTTATGCCAATACCATGCTGTTTTTATTACTGTAGCTCTGTAATAGAGTTTGAAGTCAGGAATGGTAATGCCTCCAGACATTTTTTTATTGTATAAGATTATTTTGGCTATCCAGGATTTTTTGTTTTTCCATATAAATTTGATTAATGTCCTCTCAATATCTGTCAAGAATTTTGATGGGCCCGCCTGCACCAACCAAGGTAGGCGCTTTGTTTACGAACTACCCAACCTGCACAGAGATCTGATCTCGGCACCAGGAGAGACAGCAGTGCGGTGAGTTTGTGACTGGACAGGGAACTCTGAAGTTCCTCATCCCCCGCCCTATACTCCCCGGGCTCCCTGCAGGGGCTCTACCCCCCCATACTGCCTCTCTCTTCTTGTCCCACCCAGCTTGCATCCAGAACCCTTCTTCCTTCTGTCCCCTCTCCTCTTTGGGCACATAACAACATCCAGCTCAGTCTGTCTGGCGCTGGGGGCAAATCCTCAGGGCAAGCAGGCAGGCGAGACCTCCTTTGTCTCACTGGCCCGCCTGCACCAACCAAGGTAGGTGCTTTGTTTACAAACTACCCAACCTGCACGGAGATCTGATCTCGGCACCAGGAGAGACAGCAGTGCGGTGAGTTTGTGACCAGCGGAGGCGGAAGCAGCCCTGGACAGGGAACTCTGAAGTTCCTCATCCCCCTCCCTATACTCCCCGGGCTCCCTGCAGGGGCTCTACCCCCCCATACTGCCTCTCTCTTCTTGTCCCACCCAGCTTGCATCCAGAACCCTTCTTCCTTCTGTCCCCTTTCCTCTTTGGGCACATAACACCATCCAGCTCAGTCTGTCTGGTGCTGGGGGCAATTCCTCAGGGCAAGTAGGCAGGCGAGACCTCCTTTGTCTCACTGGCCCGCCTGCACTAAACAAGGTAGGTGCTTTGTTTACGAACTACCCAACCTGCATGGAGATCTGATCTCGGCACCAGGAGAGACAGCAGTGCGGTGAGTTTGTGACCAGCGGCAGCGGAAGCAGCCCTGGAAAGGGAACTCTGAAGTTCCTCATCCCCCTCCCTATACTCCCTGGGCTCCCTGCAGGGGCTCTATACCCCCCATACTGCCTCTCTCTTCTTGTCCCACCCAGCTTGCATCCAGAACCCTTCTTCCTTCTGCCCCCTTTCCTCTTTGGGCACATAACACCATCCAGCTCAGTCTGTCTGGCGCTGGGGGCAAATCCTCAAGGCAAGTAGGCAGGCGAGACTTCCTTTGTTTCACTGGCCTGTCTGCAACAAGCAAGGAGAGACATCACTAGAACAACAGGAGAGCTAGCACTGCAGAGAGCCATCACTGGGAAGGTACATTTGTAGGCAAGGAGACCTGATCCGGTAAAAGAACATCCAGAGGGGAGCATTCGGAGAAAGAGATGGGCAGGCGCCAATGCCAGAATTCACCTAACAATCTGAAAAACTATATGGAACCACCAGAACCCAGCGACCTCCCAACAGGTGGACATGAACACCTTAATCATGAAGAAGTAGATAAAATTGACTTTATGAAAGTGATTGATGCCCTTAAACAACATGTAAAAAAGGCCCTTATAGAAATGGATGAGAAGTATAACAGAAAGTTTGAAGAATTGAGTAAATCAGTGAATGATACCCTAGGAAACCAAGGAAAAACAATCAAACAGATAATGGAAACAGTTCAAGACTTAAAAACTGAAATGGAGGCAAAGAAGAAAACACAAACAGAAGGCCAGCTGGACAGGGAAAATCTAGGTAAACGAATAGAGACTACAGAAGCAAGCATAACCAACAGAATACAAGAGATAGAAGAAAGAATCTCAGATTCTGAAGATACCATAGAGAAAATAAACACGCTGATCAAAGAAAACAGCAAGGCCAACAAATTCTCATCACAAAACATTCAGGAAATATGGGACACAATAAAAAGACCAAACATAAGAATAATAGGAATAGAAGAAGGAGAAGAAGCGCAGCTCAATGGTCCAGAAAATATACTTAATAAAATTATAGAAGAAAACTTTCCCAACCTAAAGAAAGATATACCTATGAAGGTTCAAGAAGCATACAGAACACCGAATAGGCTGGATCAAAAAAAACATCCTCTCGCCATATAATAATCAAAACACAAAGCATACAGAATAAAGAAAGAATACTAAGAGCAGCAAAGGAAAAAGGCCAAGTTACTTATAAAGGTAAACCTATCAGACTTACACCTGACTTCTCTATGGAAACCATGAAAGCCAGAAGGTCCTGGATAGATGTACTGCAGAAACTAAGAGACCATGGATGCAAGCCCAGACTACTATACCCAGCCAAGCTTTCGTTCACTATAAATGGAGAAAAAAAAATTTTCCAGGATAAAAACAAATTTAAACAATACGTAGCCACAAATCCAGCCTTACAGAAAGTAATAGAAGGAAAATCACTAAATAAGGAGTCCAACAATGACCACAATATCTCAGACAACTAGAGACCCTTCACCAGCACAACACAAAGAAGGGGAACACACAAAATTTACAACTTAAAAAATGACCGGAGTTAACAACCACTGGTCATTAATATCACTTAATGTCAATGGACTCAACTCTCCTATAAAAAGGCACAGACTAAGAGATTGGATACGAAAACAGGATCCAACATTCTGCTGTTTACAAGAAACACACCTCAACCACAAAGACAGGCACTTACTCAGAGTAAAGGGTTGGGATAAGGCTTTTCAAGTAAATGGACCTAAGAAACAAGCAGGGGTGGCCATACTAATTTCTAACAAAGTTGACTTCAAACTTAAATCAATCAGGAGAGATGGAGAGGGACAAGTTCTACTCATAACAGGAACAATTCATCAGGATGAAGACTCAATCCTGAATATCTATGCCCCTAATATAAAAGCACCCACGTACGTAAAAGAAACATTGTTAAAACTCAAGGCAGCCATCAAACCGCACACATTAATAGTAGGAGACTTTAATACTCCTCTCTCACCAATGGACAGGTCAAGTAGACAGAAACCTAACAGAGAAATAAGAGAATTAATGGAGGTAATGAATCAAATGGACTTAACAGACATCTATAGAATATTCCACCCAAATAGGAAAGAATATACCTTCTTCTCTGCAGCTCATGGAACCTTCTCAAAAATCGACCACATACTCGGTAACAAAGCAAACATCCACAGTTACAAAAAAATATTAATAACCACCTGTATCTTATCAGATCACCATGGATTAAAGCTAGAATTCAGCAACAATGCTACCCCCAGAAAGCCTACAAACTCATGGAAACTGAATAGTCAACTACTGAACCATACCTGGATTAAGGAAGAAATAAAGAAAGAAATTAAACTCTTCCTTGAAGACAATGAAAATGAAACAACATACTCAAACCTATGGGACACTATGAAAGCAGTTCTGAGAGGAAAGTTCATAGCACTAACTACCCACTTAAAGAAAACAGAGAAAGCACACATTGGAGACTTAACAGCCCACCTGAAAGCTCTAGAAAAAAAAAGAAGCAGACTCACCTAGAAGGGGTAGAAGACTGGAAATAATCAAACTGAGGGCTGAAATCAACAAAATAGAAACACAGAAAACAATTGAAAGAATCAATGAATCAAAAAGCTGGTTCCTGGAGAAAATCAACAAGATTGATAAACCCCTATCCAAACTAATCAAACGGCAGAGAGAGAATTTGCAAATTAATAAGATCAGAAATGAAAAGGGAGACATAACCACAGACACAGAGGAAATTCAGAGAATCATTAGATTTTACTACAAAAGCCTGTATGCCACAAAACTGGAAAATGTAAAAGAAATGGACGCTTTTTTAGATAAATACCATTTACCAAAGTTAAACCAGGACCAGGTGAACAACCTAAATAGACCTGTTAGTCGTGAAAATTAGAAGCTGTTATCAAAAACCTCCCTTCCAAAAAAAGTCCAGGACCAGATGGTTTCAATGCGGAATTCTACCAGTACTTCCAAGAAGACCTAATACCTATTCTCCTTAATGTATTTCACAATATAGAAACAGAAGAGTCATTGCCAAATTCCTTTTATGAAGGTACAGTAACTCTGATACCAAAACCACACAAAGACCCAACCAAGAAAGAGAATTACAGGCCAATCTCACACATGAACATCGACGCAAAAATCCTCAACAAAATTCTGGCAAACCGAATCCAAGAACATATTAGAAAAATTATCCATTATGATCAAGTAGGCTTCATACCAGAGATGCAGGGCTAGTTTAACATACTCAAATCTATCAATGTAATCCATCATATAAATAAACTGAAAGAAAAAAACCATATGATCGTTTCATTCGATGCTGAAAAAGCATTTGACAAAATTCAACATCCCTTTATGATAAAAGTGTTGGAGAGATTAGGGATACAAGGGTCATACCTAAATATAATTAAAGCTATATACAGCAAGCCGACAGCTAATATCAAATTAAATGGAGAGAAACTTAAAGCCATTCCACTAAAATCAGGAACACGCCAAGGCTGTCCACTCTCTCCATACCTCTTCAATATAGTTCTCGAAGTTTTAGCAATAACAATAAGACAACATAAGGTGATAAAGTGGATTCAAATTGGAAAGGGAGAAGTTAAACTTGCATTATTTGCAGATGATATGATAGTGTACATGAGCGACCCCAAAAACTCCACCAAAGAACTCCTACAGCTGATAAACGCCTTTAGTAATGTGGCAGGATACAAAATCAACTCCAAAAAATCAGGCGCCCTCTTATACACAAAGGATCTGGAAGCAGAGAGAGAAATAAGAGAATCATCACCTTTCACGATAGCCACAAACAGCATAAAATATCTTGGGGTAACTCTAACCAAGGAAGTGAAAGATCTATTTGACAAAAACTTTAAGGCATTGAAGAAAGAAATTGAAGAGGATACCAGAAAATGGAAGGATCTCCCTTGCTCTTGGATTGGGAGAATCAACATAGTAAAAATGGCAATTCTACCAAGGGCAATTTATAGATTCAATGCAGTCCCAATTAAAATCCCATCAAAATTCTTCACAGATCTTGAAAGGACAATAATCAACTTTATATGGAGAAACAAAAAACCCAGGATAGCCAAAACAATCTTATACAATAAAGGAACTTCTGGAGGCATGACCATCCCTGACTTCAAACTCTATTACAGAGCTACAGTAATGAAAACAGCGAGGTACTGTCATAAAAACAGAGAAGTCGACCAATGGAATCATATAGAAGACCCGGATTTTAACCCACAAATCTATGAACAACTGATTTTTGATAAAGGAGCTAAAAGTATACAATGGAAGAAAGAAAGCATCTTCAACAAATGGTGCTGGCACAATTGGATGTCAACCTGTAGAAGAATGAAAATAGACCCATATCTATCACCATGCACAAAACTCAAGTCCAAATGGATCAAAGACCTCAATATCAATCTGAACACACTGAACCTGATAGAAGAGAAAATGGGAAGTACCCTACAACATATGGGCACTGGAGATCGCTTCCTATGTATAACCCCAGCAGCACAGACATTAAGGGCAACATTGAATAAATGGGACCTCCTGAAACTGAGAAGCTTCTGTAAAGCAAAGGACACTGTCATTAAGACAAAAAGGCAGCCTACTGACTGGGAGAAGATCTTCACCAACCCCGCAACAGACAAAGGTCTGATCTCCAAAATATATAAAGAACACAAGAAACTAGACGTTAAAAGGATAATTAACCGAATTAAAAAATGGGGCACTGAACTGAACAGAGAATTCTCAACAGAAGAAGTTAAAATGGCCAAAAGATACTTAAGGTCATGCTCAACCTCCTTAGCGATCAGAGAAATGCAAATCAAAACAACTTTGAGATATCATCTTACACCTGTCAGAATGGCTAAAATCAAAAACACCAAGGATAGCATTTGCTGGAGAGGTTGTGGAGAAAGGGGTACCCTCATCCATTGCTGGTGGGACTGCAAACTTGTGCAACCACTTTGGAAATCAGTGTGGCGGTTTCTCAGAAAAATTGGGATCAACCTACCCCTGGACCCAGCAATACCACTCTTGGGAATATACCCAAGAGATGCCCGATCATATGACAAAAGCATTTGTCCAACTATGTTCATAGCAGCATTATTTGTAATAGCCAGAACCTGGAAGCAACCCAGATGCCCTTCAATGGAAGAATGGATGAAGAAAGTGTGGAATATATACACATTAGAGTACTACTCTGCGGTAAAAAACAATGACTTCTCGAATTTCGCATGCAAATGGATGGAAATAGAAAATATGATCCTTAGTGAGGTAACCCAGACCCAAAAAGAAGAACATGGGATGTACTCACTCATAATTGGTTTCTAGCCATGGATAGGGGCCACTGAGTCTATAATTTGTGATCCTAAAGAAGCTAAACAAGAGGGTAAACCCAAGGAAAAACATATAGATATCCTCCCAGCTATGGGAAATAGACATGACTGATGGGCAAAAAATTGGAATCTTGGGGGTGGGGTGGGATGGGGATGAGGGGTGATGGGGAGAGAAAAGTGTGAAGGAGAGGATGAGGGGAACTGGGGGAATTGGGGTGATTGGGGATAAAGGAAGTTTGGATAGGGGAGCAGGGAAACTCATACCTTAGGTAAGGGAGCCACCTAAGGGGTGGCAAGAGACTTGAACTTGGAATGGCTACCAGATGCCCAGGGCAATGTCCCAAGTTAGTTCATTGGGGCACCTGAGGATAGGGAACCTGAAATGAACCTATCCTATAATCATACTGATGAATATCTTGCATATCGCCAAAGAACCTTCATCTAGCGATGGATGGAGATAGAGCCAGAGACCCACACTGGAGCACCGGACTGAGCTCCCAAGGTTATAATGAGGAGCAGAAGGAGAGAGAACATGAACAAGGAAGTCAGGACCATGAGTGGTGCACCCAACCACTGAGACAGTGGGGCCGATCTATTGGGAGCTCACCAAGGTCAGCTGGACTGCTACTGAAAAAAAACATGGGATAAAACCGGATTCTCGGAATGTGGCGGACAATGAGAGCTGACGAGAGGCCAAGGAGAATGGCACAGGAACTTTCAACTGGCGATAGATCGAGAGAGAGACAGAGACCCAAATTGGAGCAACGGTCTGAGCTCTTAAGGTCCAAATGAGGAGCAAAAGGAGGGAGAACATGAGCAAGGAAATCAGGACCACGAGGCATGCACCCACCCACTGTGACAGTGGAACTGATCTATTGGGAGCTCTTCAAGGCCAGCTGGACTGGGACTGAATAAGCATGGGTTGAAACTGGACTCTCTGAACATGGCGGACAAGGAAGGCTGATGAGAATCCAAGGACAATGGCACTAGGTTTCGATCCTAATACATGAACTGGCTTTGTGGGAGCTTAGCCTGTTTTGATGCTCACCTTCCTGGGCCTGGATGGAAGTGGGAGGACCTTGGTCTTCCTGTAGGGCAGGGAATTTGGACTGCTCTTCAGTATCGAGAGGGAGGGGGAATGGACTGGGGGGAGGAGAAGAGGAGTGGAGATGGGGGTGGGGAGTGGGGGGAGGGGGCAATGTGTGGGAGGAGGGGAGGGAAATGGGAAACGGGGAGCAGTTGGAAATTTTAATTAAAAAAGAATAAAAAAAAATTGCCTTTGTTAGAATTGCCATTTTTACTATGTTGATGCTCCCAATCAAAGACCAAGGGAGATCTTTCCATTTTTGGTATCCTCTTCAATTTCTTCCTTCAATTCCTTAAAGTTCTTGTCAAAGAGACCTTTCACTTTCTTTTGTTAGAGTTACCCCAAGATATTTTATACTGTTTGTGGCTACGTGAAAGGTGATGCTCTTAGTGGGTACTAGGACTTGGGTATATCTCTTTTATGTCCTGGTTCCCTACTCTACTGTGTATTCACATGTTCTCATTACAAAGACTATGTTACTTGGCAAGAGGCACTACATTTTAGGTAACCCTGTGTGATTTGTTTTTCCTTTGTTAAATAGTATCTTTAATGCATTTGAGAGAAAGGAAATGAAATGCTATTTCAATGTCCTAAATGTGCTTTAATCCTTGGGCATCTTTCCTTCTGAGGGTTGGTTTTGTGTTAATTTCATGTGTGTACTTGCAAAATGTCATGGTTTCATTCTGTTTGCGGTGACAAAGCATCGTGACAAACAAGCAAGCAAAAAGCATCATGAGAAAAACAACTTAAGGGAGAGAAAAGGTTTAATTTGGTTCACCATTTCAGAGGGATTGGTTCAATAGCTTTGGGAATGGCAGAGTAACGGGAGTGTGAGGCTGACTGGCCACATTGCCTAAACAGTTAGGAGGCAGAGAGAGAAGAGGAAGTTGGGTGATTCTATAGATTCTTATAGCCTATCTTCAGTGGCATACTTCCTCCAGCAATTCTATGCCTCCTAAAGGTTTTGCAACCTCTTTAAGAGCAGCACATGTTGCCGATAAAATGTTCAAATATGGGAGCTTATGGGGGACATTTCTCACTCAAACCACAATAAGTTCTATGACAGTAGCTTCCAGAAATAACCAGTGAAAACTATTATCACCCATGATGGGCAGCTTCTCATACTCAGGGAGAGATAAATATTAACTCATGCACAACTTGAAGATGGCTCCTGTAACTTTAAGCTGTCATAATTACATGCTCAACATATAGGCATCAGGTAGATTCATAAAAATGCAACCTTGAAAGTCTAATCAATATTAATACTTTAAAGTCTTTTAACCACATGTAAGGATCCCATCTTGTGCTTCGTTTTACACGAGATAGGGTTCCAATTCCCAGGAACTGAACATCTACCTCTTGAAGATGCCAATTCGGATGCCAAGATTCCGGAGTAATGATACTTACATACACACCTGTGTCTAATAAGACTTCAATAAAAGTGCCATTTATACAGACTCTTAGCTTTGGTCTTTGATCATTAATAGAAATCTGCCAAAATATGCGTTTACTCTGTCCTACTGGGTTTTTTTTACTCATCCTCCATGTGTAATTCATCATTTAGACCAGTAATATTTTTTAGGGCAGAAATTGGAGCTTTTAATTTTCTTGTTGAGGCACGTTCTCTCCTGTGACTGGGAGTGACTGGGCCACTGTTGGCTTGGGGGCCTGCGAGAGGCCCCTCAAGGAGTTTCCCGGCGGTATCGGGTTGCCTTGTCTGTCTGTTGTTGACCTGCATTCGCTGGACCAATGTCGGCCTTTACCGCATCTCCTACATATACCTGAAGGCAGAGGTCTCCTATTTTTGTCATTCCCAGAAGGGATATTATTCCTAGAAATCCTTTGCCTGCAATCCCTTTTCAGATGTCCTAATTTACCACAATTAAAACACCTGGCAGTTTGATGTCTCCTCATTGCTTGGGAAATCGCTTCTCCTACCCAAGTTTCATCATTATAGCTAAACGTCTCAACATTCATTGTATGCTGAATCCATTCATCCATAGGTGCTGATCTAAACTTTAAAGGCCCAATTATCTTTTTGCATTCTATGTTTGCATTCTCAAAAACTAGAGATTCAAGAAGTAGTCGTCTAGCTTCTGGGTCTGTTAGCCCTATGTCCAGAGCCTTAATTAATCTTTGCAAAAAGTCAATAAAGGGTTCTCTCTGTCCCTGCCTAATTCTGGTATATGATTCAACCCTTTTTGTTGGATCTTGTAGCCTATTCCAAGCATTTAAAGCTGCTTGGTGACATAAACACAGTACTTCATCATCATAAAGAGCTTGTACCTGTGGATCAGCATATTGTACTACACCAAGAATTTGATCTTGGGAAACATCCACACCTTTTGCTCTTCCTTGCTGTTCCATATATTTGGATTCTTCTCTGAAATAGATTCCAAACATCAAGGAAGGTCCATTATCTACAACTGCAGACACTAACTGATGGAAATCGTGGGGGGTAGCTCTAGCATTAGAAGCCCAAGTCCTTATCATTTCCTTAACATATGCAGAGTGCAAGCCAAAGGTAACAAAAACTTGCTTAATTTCTTTTAGATCATTCATTGCTATTGGCATCCATCTAGCTTCTCTGACTCCCTTTGAGCCTTTAGAAATAGACGCTTTATTAGAATGAATTACAGGGTATGTCGCTAATACCCTGGGTAAGCCAGATCTAATAGCTGGTGGTGGCATTGTATCCTGTCCTTGTGCCTTCTCACTCTGTTCACCAACTCCAATAATTTCTTCAATCATTTCAAGTCTTCTTATCATTTTCTCTCTTCAATCCTGATTCTCCTGAGCTACATGTGTTTCTAGTGAGTTCACTGAGGTATCAATTTTTTTGTCCGCATTCTGCACCTGTGATTTCAAAGCTTTTGAATCCTGAATCTCCTGACCTGTATTAGTTTCTGTTAAAGATTGTATGGTTCTTAGGACCATATTTTTCTTAAGTAATAGAATATTCAAAAGAATACTGAAATCTAGTAACCAGTAAATTAAGTTATCTCCATAGTGATATAAACCTTGCATGAAAAAACCCATTGTTTTGGTAGTCAAAACAGTAAAATTCATGTTGGAAACGAAAACTTTCATATTACCTATTATCCAGCAGGTGGCGCTGTTCCCAAGTCATGACGAAAACAGGGTCCTGTTTCAGTGTCTGCCTAGTATTTGTTAAAAACTGGGAAATGCCAGTTGCTCAACAAAGTAAATGTAATTAAATCAATTCCGTACATGGAACCATAAACCCAGAATCCAGGGGTAGAGAAGAGTAACCCGGAAGCCGTGTATGCCTCCAGGTGACAGAGTTGTCCCAAGGGGTTGCAGCTTTCCGCAACCGGTAACCTCGTGCTCTGGTTCGTTCCGCTTAAGAGCTGCGCTTGCAAGGGAGATTTGAAAGTGATTCAAAAAGAGAAAACCACGTGGGCAGAGACTATGTGGGCCTGTGAAATTTAAATCCACGTAGCAAGGCAAACGATAAGCTGCGTCGAGACTTGAAGTCAATCTGAGGTGTCTAAAGGGAAAATATAAAAAACTGCAGCAAGAAAAGCCACTGCATGATGATTTATGTTAAACTGCTGGCTCCACGCACAAGGCACAGGCCGCAAGGAACAGGCCGTGGCCGAAACTGGCGGCCGGCAGCCGAGCGGGGGGGGAAGGAGGGGTCCTAAAACCAAACGTTGGGTGCCAGATGAAGGCGCAAGTCATAAACAATCCCACACCAGTTTGGAATTGTGATTATTAGGGTGGTATTTATTTAAAGGGGAATAAACTTACAGATCACTGTCCCAGACAACAGCCCTCTGTGCACACAATTAGGAAGAAGTCTAGTCGCCGGAACCGGAGCAGAAAGTAAAGAGAGAGAGGAGGGAAGTAGCCACTTTGTTTTTAAAGGGAAACAGACCATGCCCCAATGGGCTGGTATCTCGGCGGCAATTGGCTGGAGGAGCAGAAGGACCTCCTGCAACACATTACACTTTCAATATCAATTAGAGCATATTTTAATTTTTGTCTAATTAAGAATAAGCATCCTGGCACTACTTCTACCTTTATCTAGGCAATCTTGGAATGAGCCATCTTGAACCTACATACTTCCAGCATCTCTCAGGAGTTGTGCAACTTCACTTCCTTCCCACCCATTACATGATTTGAATACCTGTTGCTCTCCTTCTCTAGACAGAGACCTGGACAGATCTGGTTGCTGGTACCTATGACTTCCATGGATACAATTATTGTCTGCTGTACATGTGCTCCCTGGGAATTAAGTGATTCAAATACATTTTGTTATTTGATGTAAGTGTAATTAGATAGTGGGTGGAACTATCAGCTTTATTGGAATTAATTGAAACAAACTGCCAAGTTCAACTTAGTTACACACATGTAAGATTCAGTACCAAGTAGGGGTGTATCTAGGGACAGGATATATGTGACAAGGCTAGTGACCACTTCTGCCATATGTTTCCTAACAACTTTTCAGAGCAGTAATGGATGTCCATGAAAGGTAAATCTTTAAATGAATGCCGGATAGGCTTTCTTTTATGTTATAGGTGTTTTTCCAATGCATTGATGTTATCAAAATTACTCACCATCAATATCACGGTTGGCTTTTTTTCAGTTTTTTTTTATTAATTTATTTCTTTATTAAATATTTCTGTCTCTTTCCCGGCACTGCCTCCCATAACCCTCCCCCTCCCCCAATCAAGTCTCCCTCTCTCATCAGTCCTAAGAGCAATCGGGGTTTCCTGCCCTGTGGGAAGTCCAAGGACATCACACCTTCTTCCAGGTCTATTAAGGTGAACATCCAAACAGCCTAGGCTCCCACAAAGCCAGTATGTGCAGTAGGATCAACACCCAGTGCCATTGTTCTTGACTTCTCAGCAGTCCTCATTGTCCGCTATGTTTTTTGAGTCCAGTACTATCCCATGTTTTTTGAGACCCAGTCCACCTTGCCATGGTGAGTTTCCAAAAGAACATCCCCTTTGTCTCAGTATGTGGGTGCACCCCTCATAGTCCTGAGTTCCTTGTTCATGCTCTCTCTCCTTCTGCTCCTGGTTTGGGGTTGTAGTCTGGTGCTCCAATGTGGGACTCTGTCTCTGTCACCTTTCATCGCCTGATGAAGGTTAAAATCCAGGAGGAAGTCTATATGTTTTCCTTTGTGTTCACCATCTTATTTAGCTGTTCTAGGGTCATGAATTATAGAGTCAATGTCCTTTATTTATGGCTAGAAACCAAATATGAGTGAGTACATCCCATGTTCCTCTTTTTTTTTTGAGTCTGGCTAAACTCACTCAGGATAGTATTTCTATTTCTGTCCATTTGCATGCAAAATTCAAGAAGTCATTGTATTTACTGCTGAGTAGTATTCTAATATGGATATATTCCATACTTTCTTCATCCATTCTTCCATTGAAATGCATTTCGATTGTTTCAAGGTTCTGGCTATTACACACAATGCTGCTATGAAAATAGTTGAGCATATAATTTTGTTGTATGATAAGGCATCTCTTCGGTATATCCCAAGAGGAATATTGCTGGGTCAGGAGTATGTTGATCCCGAATTTCCTGAGAAAGTGCCACACTGCATTCCAAAGTGGTTTCACAAGTTTGCATTCCCAACAGCAATGGATGAGTATACCTCTTTTTCTACGCCTTTTCCAGCAAAGGCTATTATTGGTGTTTTTGATTTTAGCCATTCTGACAGGTGTTAGATGACATCATAAAGTTGTCTTGATTTGGATTCTCCTTATCTCTAAGGAAGTTGAGCATGACCTTAAGTGTCTTTTGGCCATATGAACTTCTTCTGTTCAGAATTCTCTGTTCAGTTCATTGCCCCATTTTATAATTGGGTTGATTAGCCTTTTACGGTCTAATTTATTGAGTTCTTTATATATATTGAAGATCAAACCTTTGTCAATTGTGGGGTTGGTGAAGATCTTCTCCCAGTATGTGGTTTGCCTTTCTGTCTTAGTGACAGTGTCCTCTGCTTTACAGAAGCTTCTCAGTCTCAGGAGGTCCCATATTTTCAAAGAGGCCCTTAATAACTGTGCTGTTGTGGTTATACGTAGGAAATGGTCTCCTGTACCCATCTGTTGTAGAGTACTTCCCATTTTCTCTTCTATCAGGTTCAGTGTGTTCTGACTCTTATTGAGGTCTTTAATCCATTTGGACTTAAGTTTAATGCATGGTGATAGACATGGATCTATTTTCATTCTTCTACAGATTGACATCCAGTTTTGCCAGCATAATTTGTTGAAGATGATCTTTTTTATCCATTGTATACTTTTAGCTCCTTTATCGAAAATCAGGTGTTCATAGGTTTGTGGGTTAAAGTCCGGGTCTTCTTTACATTCCGTTGGTTGACTTCTCTGTTTTTATGTCAATACCAAGCTGTTTTCAATACTGTAGCTCTGTAATAGAGTTTGAAGTCAGGGATGGTAATGCCTCCAGACAATCCTTTATTGTATAATATTGTTTAGGCTATCCCTTTTTTTTATTTTTCCATATAAAGTTGATTATTGTCTTCTCAAGGGCTGTGAAGAATTTTGATGGGATTTTGATGGGGATTGCATTGAATCTATATATTGCTTTTGGTAAAATTGCCATTTTTACTATGTTGATCCTCCCAATCCAAGAACAAGGGAGATCCTTCCATTTTCTGGTGTCCTCTTCAATTTCTTTCTTAAAAGACTTAAAGTTCTTGTCAAAGAGATCTTTCACTTTCTAGATCAGAGTTACCACAAGATATCTTATGCTATTTGTGGCTATCGTGACAGATTTGTGGCTATCGTGACAGGTGATGCTTCTCTGATTTCCCTCTCTTCTTCCTTATCCTTAGTGTATAGGAAGGCACTTCTTTCATGGAGTTGATATTGAATCCTGCCACATTACTAAAGGTGTTTATCTGCTATAGGAGTTCTTTGGTAGTGTTTTTGTGGTCGCTTATGTATACTATCATATCATCTGCAAATAACAAATTTTCACTTCTTCCTTTCGAATATGAATCCTCTTGATCCCCTTATGTTGTCTTATTGCTATTACTAGAACTTCAAGCACTATATTGAAGAGGTATGGAGAGAAAGGACAGCCTTGTGGTGTTCCTGATTTTAGTGTGATGGCTTTGAGTTTTTCTCACTTTAATTTAATGTTTGCTGTAGGCTTGCTGTAAATAGCTTTTATTATATTTAGGTATGACCCTTGTATCCCTAATCTCTCCAGGACCTTTATCATAAAGGGGTGTTGGATTTTGTCGAATGCTTTTTCAGCATCTAATGAAATGATCATATGGTTTTCTTCTTTCAGTTTATTTATATGATGGATTACATTGATAGATTTCCCTATGTTGAACGAGCCCTGTATCTCTGGAATGAAGCCTACTTGATCATAATGGATAATTTTTTCATGTATTCTTGGATTTGGTTTGCCAGTATTTTATTGAGAATTTTAGCATCACTGTTTAGGAGTGAGATTGACCTGTAATTCTCTTTCTTGGTTAAATCTTTGTGAGGTTTTGTTATCAGGGTGACTGTAGCTTCATAAAAGCAATTTGGCAGTGACTCTTCTGTTTCTATATTGTGAAATACCTTCAGGAGTATAGGTATTAGGTCTTCTTGGAAGTTCTTGTAGAATTCCACATTGAAACCATCTGGTCCTGGGCTTTTTTTGGAAGGGAGGTTTTTGATAACAGCTTCTAATTTTTTGTGACTAACAGATCTATTGAGATTGTTCGCCTGGTCTTGGTTTAGCTTTGGTATATGGTACTTATCTAAAAAAATGTCCATTTCTTTTGCATTTCCAGTTTTTTGGCATATAGGCTTTTGTAGTAAGATCTAATGATTCTCTGAATTTCCTGTGTGTCTGTAGTTATGTCCCCTTTTTCATTTTTGATCTTATTTATTTGAGTGTTCTCTCTCTGTCGTTTAGTTAGTTTGGATAAGGGTTTGTCAATCTTGTTAATTTTCTCCAAGAACCAACTTTTTGCTTCATTGATTCTTTGGATTGTTTTCTGTCTTTCTATTTTGGTGATTTCAGCCCTGAGTTTGATTATTTCCATTCTTCTACTCCTTCTAGGTGAGTCTGCTTCTTTTTTTTCTAGAGCTTTCAGGTGGGCTGTTAAGTCTCCAATGTGTGCTTTCTCTGTTTTCTTTAACTGGGCAGTTACTGCTTGATTCTTAGGCCCGTTTGCTTGAAAAACTTTTTCCCAACCCTTTAATCTGAGTAGATGCCTGTCTTTGTGGTTGAGATGTGTTTCTTGTAAAACAGCAGAATGTTGGATCCTGTTTTCGTATCCAATCTCTCAGCCTGTGCCTTTTTATATGTGAATTGAGTCCATTAATAGTAAGTGATATTAATTACCAGTAGCTGTTTATTCCAGTTATACTTATTGTTTTTGTTAGTAGAGTTTCTATGTCTCCCTTCTTTGAGTGGGCTGGTGAAGGCTTGCTAGATGCCTGAGTCGTTGTAGGCAGTCTTGGCAATGTTGGATTCCTTAGGTTGTGATTTTCCTTCTATTATACACTGTAAGGCTTGATTTGTGGATACGTATTGTTTGAATTTGTTCTTATGCTGACATGTTTGTTTTTTCCATTGATAGTGAACGATAGCTTGTCTGGGTATTGTAGCTTGGGCTTGCATTCACGGTCTCTGAGTTTCTGTAGTACCTCTATCGAGGACCTTCTTGCTTTCATGGTTTCCATAGAGAAGTCAGGTGTAAGTCTGATTGATTTACCTTTATAAGTTTCTTGCCCATTTTCCTTTGCAGCTCTTACTATTATTTCTTTAATGAGTATGTTTGTGTTTTGATTTTTATATGGTGAGGGGATTTTTTTTGATCCAGACTGTTTGGTGTTCTGTATGCTTCTTGAATATTCAAAAAATATCTTTATGTTGTGAAAATTTTCTTCCATAATTTTGTTAAAAAATATGTTCTGGGCCTTTGAGCTGTGACTCTTCTCCTTATATCCCTATTAATCTTAGGTTTTGTGTTTTTTTTTAAGTTAAAGATCTTTTATTTAATTATTTAATTAATTAATTAATTAATTTAATTATTAAAGATTTCTGCCTATTCCCCGCCACCACCTCCCATTTCCCCCCACTCTTCCAATCAAGTCTTCCTCCCTCCTCAGCCCAAAGAGCAATCAGGTTTCCCTGCCCTGTGGGAGGTCCAAGGACCACCCACCTCCATCCAGGTCTATTAAGGTGAGCATCCAAACTACCTAGGCTCCCAGAAGGCCATTATGTGCAATAGGATTAAAAACCCATTGCCATTGTTCTTCAGTTCTCAGTAGTCCTCATTGTCTGCTATGTTCAGCGAGTCCAGTTTTGTCCCATACTTTTTCAGACCCCGCCCAGCTGGGCTTGGTGTGTTTCCGATAGAACATTCCCATTGCCCTCGCAGTCCTGAGTTCCTTGCCCGTGCTCTCTCTCCTTCTGCTCCTCCTTTGGATCGTGAGACTTCAGTCCAGTGCTCCAGTGTTGGTCTCTGTCTCTGTCTTCTTTCATTGCCTGATGAAGGTTAATATTCAGGAGGATGCTTATATGTTTTTCTTTGGGTTCACCTTCTTATTTAGCTTCTCTAGAATCACAAATTATAGTCTCAATGTCCTTTATTTATGGCTAGAAACCAAATATGAGTGAGTACATCCCATGTTCCTCCTTTTGAGTCTGGCTTAACTCACTCAGGATAGTGTTTTCAATTTCCGTCCATTTGTATGCAAATTCAAGAAGTCATTGTTTTTTACTGCTGAGTAGTACTCTAATATGTATATATTCCATACTTCTTAATCCATTCTTCCATTGAAGGGCATCTAGGTTGCTTCCAGGTTCTGGCTATTACAAACAATGCTGCTATGAACATAGTTGAGCATATACTTTTGTTGTATGTTAGGGCATCTCTTAGGTATATTCCCAAAAGTGGTATTGCTGGGTCGAGAGGTAGGTTGAACCCGACTTTCCTGAGAAACCGCCACACTGCTTTCCAAAATGGTTGCACAAGTTTGCATTCCCACCAGCAATGGATGAGTGTGCCCCTTTCTCCACAACCTCTCCAGCAGAGGCTATCATTGGTGTTTTTTATTTTAGTCATTCTGACAGGTGTAGGATGCTATCTCAAGGTTGTCTTGATTTGCATTTCCCTGATTGCTAAGGAACTTGGGCATGATCTTAAGTGTCTTTTGGCCATTTGAAATTCTTCTGTTGACAAGTCTTTGTTCAGCTCAGTGCCCCATTTTATAATTGGATTGAATAACCTTTATGGTCTAATTTCTTGAGTTCTATATATATTTTGGAGATCAGACCTTTGTCAGTTGCGGATTGGTGAATATCTTCTCCCAATCAGTGGGTTGCCTTTTTGTCTTAGTGAGAGTGTCCTTTGCTTTACAGAAGCTTCTCAGTGTCAGGAGGTCCCATTTATTCAATGATGTCCTTAGTGTTTGTGCTGCTGGGGTTATACGTAGGAAGTGTTCTCCTGTGCCCATGTGTTGTAGAGTACTTCCCACGTATTCTTCTATCAGGTTCAGTGTGTTCAAACTGATATTGAGGTCTTTAATCCATTTGGACTTGAGTTTTGTGCATGGTGATAGATATGGATCTATTTTCATTCTTCTACAGGTTCACAACCAGTTCTGACAACACCATTTGTTGAAGGTGCTTTCTTTATTCCATTGAATATTTTTAGCTACTTCATCAAAGATCAGTGTTCAAAGGTTTGTGGGTTAATATCAGTGTCTTCTACTTGATCCCATTGGTCGACTTCTCTGTTTTGATGCCAATACCAAGCTGTTTTCAATACTGAAGCTCTGTAATAGAGTTTGAAGTCAGGGACTGTAATGCTTCCAGAAGTTCCTTTATTGAATACAATTGTTTTGGCTATCCTGGGTCTTTTGTTTTTCCATACAAAGTTGAATAATGTCCTCTCAATGTTTGTGACGAATTTTGATGGGATTTTGATGGGGATTGCATTAAATCTAGGAATTGCCCTTGGTAGAATTGCCATTTTCACTATGTTGATCCTCCCAATCCAAGAGCAAGGGAGATCCTTCCATTTTCTGGTATCCTCCTCAATTTCTTTCTTCAAAGACTTAAAGTTCTTGTCAAATAGATCCTTCACTTCCTTGGTTAGATTTACCCCAAGGTATTTTCTGCTACCTGTGGCTATCGTCAAAGGTGATGCTTCTCTGATTTTCCTCTCTTCTTGCTTATCCTTCGTGTATAGGAGGGCAACTGATTTATTGTATTTGATCTTGTATACTGCCACTCTACTTAAGGTGTTTATCAGCTGTAGGAGTTTTTTGGAGGTGTTTTGGGGGTCGCTTATGTACACTATCATATCATCTGAAAATAATGAAAGTTTAACTTCTTCCTTTCCAATTTGAATCCCTTTGATCCCCTTATGTTTTCTTATTGCTATTTCTAGAACTTCAAGCACTATATGTAAGATGTATGGAGAGAATGGGCAACCATGTTGTGTTCCTGATTTTACTGGGATGACATTGAGTTTCTCTCCATTTAATTAGATGTTAGCTGTCGGCTTGCTATGAATAGCTTTTATTATAGTTAGGTACGACCCTTGTATCTCTACTCTCTCTAAGACCTTTATCATAAAGGGATGTCGAACTTTTTTGAATGCTTTTTCATCATCCAGTGAAATGATCATGTGGTTTTTTTCTTTCAGTTTCTTTACATGATGGATTACATTGATAGATTTTCATATGTGGAATGAGCCCTGCATCAGTGGAAGAAGCCTACTTGATCATAATGGATAATTTTTCTAATGTGTTCTTGGATTTGGTTTGCCAGTATTTTATTGAGGATTTTCACATCGATGTTCATGAGTGAGATTGGCCTGTAGTTCTCTTTCTTGGTTGGGTGTTTGTGTGGTTTTGGTATCAGAGTAACTGCAGCTTCATAAAAGGAGTTTGGCAATGATTTCTCTGTTTCTATATTGTGAAATACATTACATTAAGGAGTATAGGTAATAGGTCTTCTTTGAAGTTCTGGTAGAATTCTGACTTGAAGCCATCTGGACCTGGGCTTTTTTGGTTGGGAGGATTTTTATATCATCTTCTAATTTTTCACGACTAACAGGTCTATTTAGATTGTTCACCTGGTAATATTTTAACTCTGGTATATGGTACTTATCTAAAAATTGTCCATTTCTTTTACCTTTTCCAAATTTGTGGCAAATAGGCTTTTCTAGTAAGATCTAATGATTCTCTTTATTTCCTCTGTGTCTGTGGTTATGTCTCCCTTTTCATTTCTGATGTTGTTAATTTTCGTATTCTCTCTCTGCCATTTGATTAGTTTGGATAGGGGTTTTTCAATCTTGTTGATTTTCTCCAAGAACAAGATTTTGTTTCATTGATTCTTTTGATTGTGTTATGTTTTTCTGTTTTGTTAATTTCAGCCCCCAGTTTGATTATTTCCAGACTTCTACTCCTCCTATTAAGTCTCCAATGTGTGCTTTCTCCATGTTCTTTAAGTGGGCACTTAGTGCTATGAACTTTCCTCTTACCACTGCTTTCATACTGTCCCATAGGTTTGAGTATGTAGAGTTTTCATTTTCATTGAATTCAAGAAGGACTTTAATTTCTCTATTTCTTCCTTGATCCAGGAGTTGTTCAGTAGTTGACTGTCCAGTTTCCATGAGTTCGTAGTCTTTCTGGAGGTAGCATTGTTGTTGAATTCTAACTTTAATCCAAGGTAATCTATAAGATACAGGTGGTTGCTAATATTTTTTGTAACTGTGGATGTTTGCTTTATTAATGAGTATGTGGTCAATTTTTGGTTCCATGAGCTGCAGAGAAGTAGGTATATTCTTTCCTATTTGGATGCAATGTTCTATAGATGTCCATTAAGTCCATTTGATTCATTACCTACTTTAATCCTCTTATTTCCCTGTTAGGTTTCTGTCTGATTGACCTGTCCATTGGTGAGAGAGGAGTGTTAAAATCTCCTACATTAGTATCTATGGTTTAATGACTGCCTTGAGATTCAGTTATGTTTCTTTTACATGAGTGGGTGCTTTTATATTAGGGGCATAGATATTCAGGATTGAGACTTTGTCCTGATAAATTGTTCCTGTTATGAGTAGAAAATGTCCCTCTCCATCTCTTTTGATTGATTTTAGTTTGAAGTCAACTTTCTTAGAAATTAGTATGGCCACACCTGCCTGTTTCTTAGGTCCATTTGCTTGAAAAACTTTTTCCCAACCCTCTAGTCTGAGTAGATGCCTGTCTTTGTGGTTGAGATGTGTTTCTTGTAAAACAGCAGAATGTTGGATCCTATTTCCGTATCCAATATCTCAGCCTGTGCCTTTTTATATGTGAATTGAGTCCATTAATAGTAAGTGATATTAATTACCAGTAGCTGTTTACTCCAGTTATACTTATTGTTTTTGTTAGTAGAATTTCTATGTCTCCCTTCTTTGAGTGGGCTGGTGAAGGCTTGCTAGATGCCTGAGTCCTTGTAGGCAGTCTTAGCAATGTTGGATTCATTGGGTTGTGATTTTCCTTCTATTACACACTGTAAGGCTTGATTTGTGGATACGTATTGTTTGAATTTGTTCTTATGCTGACATGTTTGTTTTTTCCATTGATAGTGAACGATAGCTTGTCTCGGTATTGTAGCTTGGGCTTACATTCACGGTCTCTTAGTTTCTGTAGTACCTCTATCCAGGACCTTCTTGCTTTCATGGTTTCCATAGAGAAGTCAGGTGTAAGTCTGATTGATTTACCTTTATAAGTTACTTGCCCTTTTTCCTTTGCAGCTCTTACTATTATTTCTTTAATCAGTATGTTTTGTGTTTTGATTTTTATATGGTGAGGGGATTTTTTTTTGATCCAGACTGTTTGGTGTTCTGTATGCTTCTTGAATATTCAAAAAAATATCTTTATGTTGTGAAAATTTTCTTCCATAATTTTGTTAAAAAATATGTTCTGGGCCTTTGAGCTGTGACTCTTCTCCTTATATCCCTATTAATCTTAGGTTTGGTGTTTTTTTTAAGTTAAAGATCTTTTATTTAATTATTTAATTAATTAATTTAATTATTAAAGATTTCTGCCTCTTCCCCGCCACCACCTCCCATTTCCCCCCACTCTTCCAATCAAGTCTTCCTCCCTCCTCAGCCCAAAGAGCAATCAGGTTTCCCTGCCCTGTGGGAGGTCCAAGGACCACCCACCTCCATCCAGGTCTATTAAGGTGAGCATCCAAACTACCTAGGCTCCCAGAAGGCCATTATGTGCAATAGGATTAAAAACCCATTGCCATTGTTCTTCAGTTCTCAGTAGTCCTCATTGTCTGCTATGTTCAGCGAGTCCAGTTTTGTCCCATACTTTTTCAGACCCCGCCCAGCTGGGCTTGGTGTGTTTCCGATAGAACATTCCCATTGCCCTCGCAGTCCTGAGTTCCTTGCCCGTGCTCTCTCTCCTTCTGCTCCTCCTTTGGATCGTGAGACTTCAGTCCAGTGCTCCAGTGTTGGTCTCTGTCTCTGTCTTCTTTCATTGCCTGATGAAGGTTAATATTCAGGAGGATGCTTATATGTTTTTCTTTGGGTTCACCTTCTTATTTAGCTTCTCTAGAATCACAAATTATAGTCTCAATGTCCTTTATTTATGGCTAGAAACCAAATATGAGTGAGTACATCCCATGTTCCTCTTTTTAGTCTGGCTTAACTCACTCATTATAGTGTTTTCAATTTCCGTCCATTTGTATGCAAATTCAAGAAGTCATTGTTTTTTACTGCTGAGTAGTACTCTAATACGTATATATTCCATACTTCTTAATCCATTCTTCCATTGAAGGGCATCTAGGTTGTTTCCAGGTTCTGGCTATTACAAACAATGCTGCTATGAACATAGTTGAGCATATACTTTTGTTGTATGTTAGGGCATCTCTTAGGTATATTCCCAAAAGTGGTATTGCTGGGTCGAGTGGTAGGTTGAACCCGACTTTCCTGAGAAACCGCCACACTGCTTTCCAAAGTGGTTGCACAAGTTTGCATTCCCACCAGCAATGGATGAGAGTGCCCCTTTCTCCACAACCTCTCCAGCAGAGGCTATCATTGGTGTTTTTTATTTTAGCCATTCTGACATGTGTAACATGCTATCTTAAGGTTGTCTTGATTTGCATTTCCCTGATTGCTAAGGAACTTGGGCATGATCTTAAGTGTCTTTTGGCCATTTGAAATTCTTCTGTTGAAAAGTCTTCGTTCAGCTCAGTGCCCCATTTTATAATTGGATTGAATAACCTTTATGGTCTAATTTCTTGAGTTCTATATATATTTTGGAGATCAGACCTTTGTCAGTTGCGGATTGGTGAATATCTTCTCCCAATCAGTGGGTTGCCTTTTTGTCTTAGTGAGAGTGTCCTTTGCTTTACAGAAGCTTCTCAGTGTCAGGAGGTCCCATTTATTCAATGATGTCCTTAGTGTTTGTGCTGCTGGGGTTATACGTAGGAAGTGTTCTCCTGTGCCCATGTGTTTTAGACTACTTCCCACGTTTTCTTCTATCAGGTTCAGTGTGTTCAGACTGATATTGAGGTCTTTAATCCATTTGGACTTGAGTTTTGTGCATGGTGATAGATATGGATCTATTTTCATTCTTCTACAGGTTCACAACCAGTTCTGACAACACCATTTGTTGAAGGTGCTTTCTTTATTCCATTGAATACTTTTAGCTACTTCATCAAAGATCAGTGTTCATAGGTTTGTGGGTTAATATCAGTGTCTTCTACTTGATTCCATTGGTCGACTTCTCTGTTTTGATGTCAATACCAAGCTGTTTTCAATACTGAAGCTCTGTAATAGAGTTTGAAGTCAGGGACTGTAATGCTTCCAGAAGTTCCTTTATTGAATACAATTGTTTTGGCTATCCTGGGTCTTTTGTTTTTCCATACAAAGTTGAATAATGTCCTCTCAATGTTTGTGACGAATTTTGATGGGATTTTGATGGGGATTGCATTAAATCTAGGAATTGCCCTTGGTAGAATTGCCATTTTCACTATGTTGATCCTCCCAATCCAAGAGCAAGGGAGATCCTTCCATTTTCTGGTATCCTCCTCAATTTCTTTCTTCAAAGACTTAAAGTTCTTGTCAAATAGATCCTTCACTTCCTTGGTTAGATTTACCCCAAGGTATTTTCTGCTACCTGTGGCTATCGTCAAAGGTGATGCTTCTCTGATTTTCCTCTCTTCTTGCTTATCCTTCGTGTATAGGAGGGCAACTGATTTATTGTATTTGATCTTGTATACTGCCACTCTACTTAAGGTGTTTATCAGCTGTAGGAGTTTTTTGGAGGTGTTTTGGGGGTCGCTTATGTACACTATCATATCATCTGAAAATAATGAAAGTTTAACTTCTTCCTTTCCAATTTGAATCCCTTTGATCCCCTTATGTTTTCTTATTGCTATTTCTAGAACTTCAAGCACTATATGTAAGATGTATGGAGAGAGTGGGCAACCTTGTTGTGTTCCTGATTTTACTGGGATGACATTGAGTTTCTCTCCATTTAATTAGATGTTAGCTGTCGGCTTGCTATGAATAGCTTTTATTATAGTTAGGTACGACCCTTGTATCTCTACTCTCTCTAAGACCTTTATCATAAAGGGATGTCGAACTTTTTTGAATGCTTTTTCATCATCCAGTGAAATGATCATGTGGTTTTTTTCTTTCAGTTTCTTTACATGATGGATTACATTGATAGATTTTCATATGTGGAATGAGCCCTGCATCAGTGGAAGAAGCCTACTTGATCATAATGGATAATTTTTCTAATGTGTTCTTGGATTTGGTTTGCCAGTATTTTATTGAGGATTTTCACATCGATGTTCATGAGTGAGATTGGCCTGTAGTTCTCTTTCTTGGTTGGGTGTTTGTGTGGTTTTGGTATCAGAGTAACTGCAGCTTCATAAAAGGAGTTTGGCAATGATTTCTCTGTTTCTATATTGTGAAATACATTACATTAAGGAGTATAGGTAATAGGTCTTCTTTGAAGTTCTGGTAGAATTCTGACTTGAAGCCATCTGGACCTGGGCTTTTTTGGTTGGGAGGATTTTTATATCATCTTCTAATTTTTCACGACTAACAGGTCTATTTAGATTGTTCACCTGGTAATATTTTAACTCTGGTATATGGTACTTATCTAAAAATTGTCCATTTCTTTTACCTTTTCCAAATTTGTGGCAAATAGGCTTTTCTAGTAAGATCTAATGATTCTCTTTATTTCCTCTGTGTCTGTGGTTATGTCTCCCTTTTCATTTCTGATGTTGTTAATTTTCGTATTCTCTCTCTGCCATTTGATTAGTTTGGATAGGGGTTTTTCAATCTTGTTGATTTTCTCCAAGAACAAGATTTTGTTTCATTGATTCTTTTGATTGTGTTATGTTTTTCTGTTTTGTTAATTTCAGCCCCCAGTTTGATTATTTCCAGACTTCTACTCCTCCTATTAAGTCTCCAATGTGTGCTTTCTCCATGTTCTTTAAGTGGGCACTTAGTGCTATGAACTTTCCTCTTACCACTGCTTTCATACTGTCCCATAGGTTTGAGTATGTAGAGTTTTCATTTTCATTGAATTCAAGAAGGACTTTAATTTCTCTATTTCTTCCTTGATCCAGGAGTTGTTCAGTAGTTGACTGTCCAGTTTCCATGAGTTCGTAGTCTTTCTGGAGGTAGCATTGTTGTTGAATTCTAACTTTAATCCAAGGTAATCTATAAGATACAGGAGGTTGCTAATATTTTTTGTAACTGTGGATGTTTGCTTTATTAATGAGTATGTGGTCAATTTTTGGTTCCATGAGCTGCAGAGAAGTAGGTATATTCTTTCCTATTTGGATGCAATGTTCTATAGATGTCCATTAAGTCCATTTGATTCATTACCTACTTTAATCCTCTTATTTCCCTGTTAGGTTTCTGTCTGATTGACCTGTCCATTGGTGAGAGAGGAGTGTTAAAATCTCCTACATTAGTATCTATGGTTTAATGACTGCCTTGAGATTCAGTTATGTTTCTTTTACATGAGTGGGTGCTTTTATATTAGGGGCATAGATATTCAGGATTGAGACTTTGTCCTGATAAATTGTTCCTGTTATGAGTAGAAAATGTCCCTCTCCATCTCTTTTGATTGATTTTAGTTTGAAGTCA